>NC_139017.1:177408972-177663972 GCF_964374135.1 Grampus griseus | reverse complement strand
CTAAACTGCAAAAAAAAAAGAGCTACTGTATTAAGACTTAGGAAAAAAGGCAGAGTAACATTACTTAAAAAAAAAGGGTATGTTTACATTTAATTTGGGCTACCAGGAGTTTATTTTATTTTATTTAAATTTTTTTTTGCCAATGGTGCCAAGTAATGTGAATGCTGATATTGCTTAAAAAAATTAAGTTACTTTTGCTAAACAGATAATCATGAGATGAATCAGTATATAGCTTAACACCATCCACTCACTCCAACAAAGAACACTTAGAACGGTCAAAACCTGACAAAAGAAATAGGATGAAAAGTAGAAAAATGACTCGTGTTTTCATATCTCCTGTTGGAAATCAGAAAATGTAATAAAAATTGCACAAAAAATAACTACAAATTAAAAGAATGCAAACTGGTCTCGTAGGGATGTCATGGTATATGATTACTATTTCCACATAACGAGGAACCAAAGAAATCTGATGCTTTTAACAACTCAACTACTGATGTTAAATCGAGAGAATAAAGTTCGCATTTGCTGATGCCAGTTTAAAATCCCCAGGTTAAGTTTCAGGACCAGTTGGTGTAAAGCTGAGAGACTAGTTTTTTTCCCCCTTGGTTCTGGCTGCCAACTGTAAGTGAAAACTCAAGGCTTGTTGTGAAGCCTAAACATATTCACAAATCAGCTTTTAAACTGGTGTCTTAGAAGGAAGGTAGATACAAAAAGGTTGTGGTAACAACTGGGGTCAGTGCTCTTGGTGCCTTTTCTATAATTGTACTTGTTTTTTAATTACTTCCTTTCACTGCCAACCTCGAATTACTGTACAGTATACGTCTTACTGCTTGTGATCAGCTGTGATGACAGTGACAGCCCCACAACTAGCAGCCACCTGTACATTTGTAAACTGACCTGACTCAATTTTGTCTTTAAATGTGTGGGTTATGTTGCAGCTGTTGCAGTCCCCCAAATACCTATTATTTTACACAATTTGACCTATAGGAGGACACTTACAAACACACAGTTGCATTCATCAACGGGAAGAGAACGTGAAAGCCAGCTCTTTCAGAATATCCTTTATTAATACTGAATTTGGGTATGTTTATTCCATCTTGGTACAAATAACCGATCTTTTGACAAGAGTAATGACCTCAGTGGATTTGCTTTAACGCTCATTTTTTTTTTAATGTTTCACATGCTACATTATTAGCTGAGTAAGTTAGAAAATCTGAAAGATAAGGACTGACATAGAATTAGGAGCGTTCTTATGGAGGGCATAGAAGTAGGTTCGAAACCTACCCGTGTAACCTACCAGTACAACTGTGACTCCCAGGTGAGGTACAAATGCACTTCCACTGAAACGAAGCATTTCTGACCGCTTTTTCTCGGTTGTGAATCTTAATTTTTGAATATAAGATGATAGGTAAACGCAGCTTTCTTGGATAATCTAAATTCCCAAGTGCCAGGAGTAGGATTTCATTATAAAATTAATAGCTAATCTTATTCTGTCTCCTGAAGATTTAATTGCTATTCTTGTTACCCATTTGAAATCAGCTGTACTGTGTGAACGAAATCGAGACAATAACTAGAACCCCTCTCTGGCTGCACGGTCGCTTATGGCAGTTCCACACAGTAGTTGGCGCCCAATGGGGGGTCCCTGAGACTTGCATGTAAAACTAGTCTAGATGTCTTCTTTTTTGTAAGTTTTATTTTTGTAACTGTGCATGTAAAGCATCATTGAATCAATGGATCTGTTGAAGAACTCAGCTGCTGGAAACCATGCAAAATGTTTTGAATTGCCCTTAAAATATGGAAAATGTTTTCTGAATGCTTTATATTCTTTCTGCTGTAAATTAAAAATGAAGAAAATTTCCCCATACTATGTGTATTTTGCTTTAAACTCAACTGATATTGAAATCCAAGGTGATCAGCACGTTTCACACCATACGAAATCATTTCAAATATTTCCTTCTATCCCGATACAGTGTCTTGACCGCGAACGTTACATAGTTTCAGATCTGTACAGGAAAGAAAAAGTTTCTCACTGGAGCCACTGTTCCTAAAACAGTTACTTGTCAACTATCTTCTCAGGCATCGCTCAACCTATCAGTCATTTGATTAAGGGCAGTTATTGGAGAGATAAAGACACCGATCTGAATTCACCTTTTCAGTTAAAACCCTTTGCAGTTTTTTAAAAGGCACTTTTCAGCTGACTACTACTACCAGCCTTCCTTTCCAAGAGCTCCGTCATCAGTCTCATTCCCTTTCACTGCAGAGCCTCATCTTTTGTCTCCCTAGTGGTCCCTCTTCCATCTAATCCATCCCACTGCTGCTGCCAGAGAAGTTTTGCGTGATAGAGCTCCCAGATCCGTGAGGCCTTGATGGTTTCTACAACCCACTGCACTGAAATGACATTTGCCTTTCTTGCTTATCTTCAATCTTTATTCGGCCTTATTTTCACCTATGCCCCAACCTGCACACCCTGGTTGGTCTGTTCAAACCATGTCCATGTCCACTGTTTCTTTGTTCATGATGTTTGTTCCTCCCATGCCTGGAAAGTTCTCTTTTTAGTTACTTAACCCAACTCAAATCTAACCTCCTCTGTGACACTCTCTTGTTTATTCTAATATACACTAACATTTCCCTTTTCAAATTATGCCATTTAGAGTTGGAAAAGACAGTTTGGTGTTTATTTTCATTTCTCATCTGATCTGCCAGTTGACTTACTGGTGTTCTGTGGTGTTTTGTTTGTTTAATGTAGGAGTTGTCGATGTTGATAGGAATACTTTCAGTAACAACTTAAAGACCTTGCACAGTAACTCACTGCATTCAGATTTTTGCCTCAGCCTCAACCCGAAATCAAAAGTTGAGGACCTACTCTGTGCTTGGGGGTCCGGAAATACAGAAACGTAGAAAGTACAGTCCCTCATGTCAAGGCTCCCATAAACAGATAATAAGATCTGTGCAGTGAAAAATATACGTGTCACAAATGAACACACGAAGAGAGGGAACCTAATCCAATCAACGCCTGTGACAAATACCCTGAATGAACTTCCCCCCTCATTTTGACAAGTTTCTTGGGAAAATATGGCGGTCTCCAGGACCACCGGGTTAATGCGGCACGTTCAGCGGAAGCCCATGGGCTGTCTCCAGTACTGTCAGGGCCAGAGAAATGACCCACGGGCCCAGAATAACGTAAAACGTCCCCACCTTCATTTATCTGCACAGTCCCTTTTCAGAGCCTAATGCACCACGTGCCTCAGCGTCCGTACCGGCGGCGGCAAGGACATGGAGCTGCAGCCCAGAGACCTGCCTCAGCGATCTGCGGGGACCCCCCCCGCCCGAGACGCCCCGCCCCTTCCGGCGCGCCCCCTCGCGCCCGCGCGCGCCCCGCCCACACGTCGGCCCATCCCGGTGACGTCACCGTCCCCGCGCCGCCCCGCCCAGGTCTCAGGTCTCAGGTCTCCTGTCCCGCTGCGCCGGTCCGCCGATCCTCGCCCGCTGCCGCCGCTGCCAAAATGTGAGTGACACGGCGCGACGCGGAGCGGCCTCGGCCCCGGATGGCGGCGCCCCGCTGCTGGGACCCCCCCGCCCGGCCCGGTTCCCGTCCGCCGCCTCTCGGACGCTGGCGCAGGCCGCGCGGGCCTTCGCGGGGGGCTCCCGAGGCTTGGGGGCGGGTGGAGGCCCCGGGGGTGCGGACTGCAGACGGGCCAGATCGGTCCCGCGGCGCCGCCGGCCGCGCCGGAGGGCGCCGCGGCCGGCGGGCGGACGCGGAAGGGGTGAGGGCGGGGCGGCCGGGGTTTTCCGGAGGTAGGGAGAGCCGCCCCCGCCCCTCCGCTTCCCCTTTTCCCCTCCTCCCCCCCCCCCCCCAAGTTCCCTAAGGGGAGCTGTGACCACTGCCCTCGTCCTGCAGAGCCTGCTCGCTGCCTGGTGCCTGGGCTGGGCTCCGGAAGTTGCAAGGGAAAAGACCTGGGCCCTGTGTGAAGGCACCTGCAGTCAGAGTGGAGTCTGGCGCAGAGCTGTGCGCCTCCGCTCTCTTTTTAAGCAGAAGCATTCTTGTACTTGAAAACGTGGAGTTTCCCGTGGTAACATTCCCAGAACGCTAAGTGTCAAGATTCACCAGGACCCTGTGTCCCCTCTCCAACCTGCTCATTCCTCACCTACAGAGGAGGAAGGAATGGGTGCTTTTGCAGAGTTCCTTCCAGGAACTAGGGCCACCCCTCTGGAGTGTTCCTGCTTGAGGCTGCTGTTCCAGTAGATCGCGGTGGTTAAAACTGAGATCCGTAGAATTATACAGAACCTGGTCTAAACACAGGCTCCACTGCAGCCAGCGCTGTGGACTTTCTAAACCTTACTTTACTCATCTTTGAAAAGAGGTTAATAGTAGTGTCCCTCTCAAAGAGTTTTGAGGATTAAATGAGAAAATGCTTGGAGAAAATGCACCAGTACATGGCCCTTTGCTATTATCGATCAGACAATAAACTCTCTGAGGGCAGGGGTGGGATCTGCTGCTTCCCTGGTCTTTGACGCATGGTAGGTATAAAATAACTGTCGGTTGAATCAGTGAATCAGTGGCCGTTGTATGCAAGACACGGGGAAGAGACCTCTAAGACACAGGAGTCTGTGATCTATTAGAGAAGGCAAGGCTATATAGTTCTATATCTGAAAAACCAAAGCATTGCCAAGTCATGGACGCAATTAGGACTTCAAAGCCAGAGTGGTCAAAAAAGATCTGTCCGGGGGAAAAATAAAGAATTCGATGAGGATTTTAAAAGAAGTACCTCTTAAGAGAGGGAGCATTGCTTCATCTTACCTTTCCCACTGACGCCCCCTCAACCCCACATCCTGGTGTTTCTGACTCTGTTTCTCTAACTGAATCTATTTCTCCATACTGGAAAAAGGGCATTCTATAATTGTTCATAACTATGAAGACCATTCTTGACACAGTGAAAAGCTCAGAAGAGTACTGAGTGCCTTTAAGTAGGTGTAGGTCTTAAAACAAGTAATAAAAAATGGGAAAGCAGAGTTTACCTATCTTAGGATCAGGTCCTTCAGTGATACAAAGGAGATGCTGTTAAACCTTCACTTCAGACCTTGGTCCCTTTGAACACGTGGGTGAATCTTTAAAGTTATAGAGGAATTAGAAGAGGTGTCATTTGGACCTCTGTTCGTTGATGCAGGAAGGATTTTCTTTTTCTGCTTTAGTTCTGAAATTCCTAACACTGAGGCTTCTCCAGTACATCTTCATACTTACAGAAGTGTGTTCGGAATCCTAATTTACTCATGCTTGTGTCTTTACATGTTTCAGGACTACAAGCGCACCTGCAGGGTCAAGCGCTGCCTCTGGCGGTAGTAGAAGACTTCAGCAGACACAAAATCAAGTGGATGAGGTATTGCCCGGAAGTGCTGTAAACATGAATCATAAGCCAACATGGGAACACTCTGGGAATAGCTCTGTTTAGAAAAAGGATCGTAAAAGTGTGAATGTAAAGTAAATTTTGACTGTCATAAACGTAAAAAAATTTTGTCCCCTACTGTTTTGCAAGCCCTTACCTAAGCTTCTGAGAAGTCATGTCCTACTGGTTTCAAGCTTGTTTTCCTGTGACCGAATCACATACCTAAAGTACAGGCTCTCCTCTCTGAGAACATTCCTTCAAGAATCACTTTGTAATGTATATTTTGCCACAATAAATAAAAAATTAGAGAAGAAAAAAGAACCACTTTATAAAATAATAGAATTTTAAGGATTAGGCCTATAGATTGCGCAAGCCAGGACCAATCCTTCTGACCAGATTTTTCATCAAAATTCTTTCTCCAGTAGTGTGACGTACTAGTTACCCAGCCCAGCAAGTCTCTGTAGATTGTTGCCTATCGACATGCAGAAGGCAGGTGCTGGGAAACTTCTCTAGCCCAACAGATCTGTATCTGTGGAATTCTTGAGTTAGAAGACCCTCAGAGCATCTTTTGTTCTGCCCTATATATGCAGACCTACAATGGAAAATTGTTTGAGAAATTCAAGCTAGTATTAATATCTCCATAGTCCTAAAAGCCATCACTGCTGAACAAGGATATCTTGGTCTTTCTGCATTTAACTGCCTTAAAAAGCAGAGTTAAACTAATATTAGATTCTGTTGTTAAATCATATGGTAATATTTTGGTCTGAAGGTTTTGTTTATGACCTTAATTGTGAAATTTTTACATTTTCATGCTGAGAAACCCATTCTAATTCCATCCTACATGAAACTTCTGTTAACTTATGAAATCAAATTGGGTCCTTTTTCTTTACTGAAGAGAGTTGTTTTGTTTTGTTTTAGATTGAGGTAAAATTTACATAACACACAATTAACCATTTTAAAGAGTACAGTTCGGGGTATTTGGTATATTCACAGTGTTATACAACCATTCCCTCTGTCTAGTTTCAGTTTTTTTCTCTATCCCTGAAGAACACCCTGTATGCATTTAGTAATCACTCCCCATTCCCCCTTGCTCCCGAATGGTGGCCTCTAATTGGCTTTCTGTTGCTCTGGTTGTGCCTGTTCTGGATATATCATATAAAAGGGATACAGTACGTGGCCTTTTGTGTCTGGCTTCTTTCACTTAGCATCACATGTTCTACAAAGTTGTAGCGTTTATCAGTACATCATTTTTGTGGCTGAGTAGTATTCCACTGCACATGGATACCTCAATTTGTTTATCCATTCATCTGTTGGTGTATTTTTGAGTTTCCACCTTTTGGCTGTTATGAACAGTGTTGCTATAAACGTTTGCATATAAGTTTATATGTGTACACCTGTTTTCATTTCTCGGTTATGGGTCTAGGAGTAGAATTGCTGGATCGTATAGTAATACTATGTTTAACTTTTTTTTTTCTTTTTTTTTTTTGCGGTACGCGGACCTCTCACTGTTGTGGCCTCTCGTGTTGCGGAGCACAGGCTCCGGACGGGCAGGCTCAGCGGCCATGGCTCACAGGCCCAGCCGCTCCGCGGCATGTGGGATCTTCCCGGACCGGGGCACGAACCCGCGTCCCCTGCATCGGCAGGCGGACTCCCAACCACTGCGCCACCAGGGAAGCCCTAGTGTGTTTAACTCTTTGAGGAACTGCCAGACTCTTCCATGTACTACTGTACACTCCCACTAGCCATGTCCAAGAGTTCCTGTTCTTCCACATCATCACCAACACTTGTTATTTTCCATTTTTTTGGTTATAGCCATCCTGATGAGTATGCGTTAGTAACTCATCGTGGTTTTGGTTTGCATTTCCTAATGACCAATGATGTTGAATATATTTTCATGTGCTTGTTGGCCGTTCGTATATATTCTTTGTAGAAATGTCTGTTCAAGTCCATTGCCAATTCTTTAATTGGGTGGTCTGTTTCTGGTGTTGGTTGATAAGAATTCTTTATATATTCTGGATATTAAACCTTTGTCAGATACATGATTTGCAAATATTTTCTTACATCTTGTGGATTGTCTTTTCACAGCCATGACAACAATGTCTTTTGATGCACAAAAGGTTTTAATTTTTATGAAGTCCAATTTATCTATTTTTTCTCTTGTTGCTCTTGCTTTTGGTGTCAAATCCATGGCCAAATTCAAAATTGTAAGGATTTACTCTTACGTTTTCTTCTAAGAGGTTTATAGTTTTAGCTGTATACTCAGATCATTGATCCATTTTGAGTTAATTTTTGCATTTGGGGTAAGGTAAGGGTCCAGCTTCATGAAGTGACTGTCCAGTTGTCCCAGCACCAAGTTTTGAAATTGGAAAGTGTGACTCCTCCAATTTTGTTTTTCTTTTTCAATACTGTTTTGGGTATTCAGGGCCCCTTGGAATTCCATATGAATTTGAGGATTGGTTTTTCCCTTTCTGCAAAAAAAAAACCAAGCCATTGGAATTTTGATAGAGATTGTGTTGAATCTATACATATGTACATCACTTGGGGGAGTACTGCCCTCTTAAAAATATTAAGTCTTTCAATCTATGAACATGGGATGTTTTCCCATTTCATTAGGTCTCATTCCTTTCAGCAGTGTTTCACAGTTTTCAGTGTGCAAGTCTTTGGCCTCCTTGGTTTAATTTATCGCTAGGTATTTTATTCTTTTGGGTGTTATCGTATGGAATTGTTTTCTTAATCTCCCTTTCATTGCTAGTGTATGGAAGCACGCTCATTTATGGCTATTGAGCTTGTACCCTAAAACTTTACTGTTTGTTTACTAACTTTAGTAGGGTTTTTTGGTAGATACTTTGGTATTTTCTGTACATGGAAACATCTGCAAATAGAGATCACTTTACTTCTTTTCTAATTTGGATGCCTTTTATTTCTTTTTCTTACCTAATTTCTCTGGCCAGAGCTTCCAGTACAATGTTGAACAACAGTGGTGAAGGTGGGCCTCCTTGTCTTTCACCATTGAGCATGGATGTTAGTTGTGGGTTTTTCCATAGATGCCCTTTACTATGTTAAGGAAGTTCCCTTCTATTCCTAGTTTGCTGCGTGTTTTTAACTTGAAAGTGTGAGCCCTTTTTTCTTTTTTTTGAATGGAAGTTTGGCTCAAAGTAGTAAAGTGCTGACCTGAAAAAAAAAATGCCGGTAAATTTCACTGAGGAGTTTTGTTCTTCACTCCTTTACGTGTAACTGAGCGTGATCATATTCGTCAGGTGGTGGACATCATGAGGGTCAACGTGGATAAGGTGTTGGAAAGAGATCAGAAGCTCTCTGAGTTGGATGACCGTGCAGACGCACTGCAGGCAGGAGCCTCCCAATTTGAAACGAGTGCTGCCAAGCTGAAGAGAAAATACTGGTGGAAGAATTGCAAGGTAGTTCGCTTTTAACTGGTCTTTACATTAAGTCACCCTCTGTAGTCTCAGGGTAGACAGAGGCTACACATATTGAACTTTCATGAATCTTGAGTTTGCCTTCCCTCGCGTGGAAGTGTGGATTGACTCTGAATCGAAAACACTGACTGCATATCCTCTTCCTGTCCCCACAACTGGGAATTCTCCATGTTCTGGGGCCGACCTTCAGAAGCATGTAGAACAGGAGCATCCCAAATCAATCGTAGACCTAAGCCCCTTCCAGCCCTCCACCCCAGCAGAGCCCTGCACACAGGTTGACGGGAGAGGGCTGGACAGGTGGTCAGTTTCCACGTGGCTGTGAATGGCTCCAGTGTCAAAGGGAAGAGCCACTCGAAAGCCACAGTGTGCTCCACAGAAGAGCAGGAAGCAGCCGCGCAAGGAGCATGGCCCAAAGCAGAGGTTACACAGCTGCGAAAGAAATGTGCTGCGATCAGATCCCTTCCTGGGTTGGAAGTGACACTTTCTGACGTATGGGACAGGCTTAGTAGCCCTTCTTTAGGTGGAAGACAGGTATACACAAAGGCCTATGTAGGGACCACAGATCATTTGAACATGTTATAAAAAGCAGATAAGTAACTTCCAGGCCCTAATTGAGAACATTAAGTTTAGGCTTTAAAAATTATGAATATTTCAGATGGTGGTGCACCTTTATTTCTCCTTCTGTGACTAGAACGATATTATATGATACTCTTCAGTAAGCACGTTAATCTCTAGTTTTGAATATGAAATGGACGTATGTGTCGTTACAGATGTGGGCAATAGGGATCAGCGTTGTCGTCATCATCATTGTCATCATCATTGGTGAGTTCCCTGCTCCAGACTCCTTGCAGAAGCCTCCTCTGCTCACAATTGACTGCATATACAGGAACTCCAAATAAAAGTTCCCTCGGAGATGTTAGTTTATCCCAAAGGTTTTTGTTTTCATTATTAAGTGTTTTAAGTACTTGGGTGCTGAGTCTGAAATTTTCCGATATAAACAGTAATCCTTTGACGTTAGAGAAAATTTACTCATTTCCACTGAATGAGTGGAAGTAAGTTTTCTCTCTGAATATATTTTCATCAGAGGTTTCCTTTTATGAGAAATAGTGTAGTCTAGTGATTAAAAGCATGGACTACCTGTGATCCACCTTAGCTCCACCATTCAGTTGTGTGGCCTTGGGCAAGTAATTTAATATCTCTGAACCTCAGTTTCCTCATTTATAAAATGGGGATAATAATAGTACCTACCTCACATGTTTGTTATGAGGACAAAGCTGTTAATATATAAAAGGTGCTTAGGATGGTGCCTGGCATATAATAATAATAGTTATATAAAGAAATATATATACACACAACTATCATTATTATTATTATGCTCATTACTACTGCTACTGTGTACAATATTGGAACAGCCCATTGCCATTCATAGCCCAGTACGTGAGAACTATTTAAAGAAATATATCTTGGATCCTTTTTTAGACAGCCTCCTCTAGCCTTCCAAAAAATGTAGAAAAGCCACTAATAGGAAATTGGACAGAAATTGAATTTCTGTTCACACTTAGACTGCAGTGTTTGATGTTTATTCTGTATTTGCACTGAACGACTAAACTGTTGTTTTTCCACTTTTTGCATCTCCCCTGCTTATTAGTGTGGAGTGTTTCTTCCTGAAGAACCAGTGAAACTCCAGCCTGCTGTTCAAGAAACCTCTTCAAGAGTTTTGATTTAGAACCTGCTATATTATCAAGCTTACCTACTGTTATATCTAAAACGATTATTTTCTGTTAGTGACTGTAAAGTTTGTTTTCTAGGAAATGTGCCTTTGTTTTGTAATATGCACTCCAAACTAGAGGTGTAGTCAGCCCAGCCCCCATTTTGCACAGTGCCTTTTCAAATTTACATATGGGCTGATGAAGAAGACTTCTTAAGTTGCAGAGTGTAATAACCTAGCAGTAATGTTGTCTGATTAACTGCCAGTGATTCCAGTTAAGGAAATTTGTTCCAAGTTAGCTGTCCTAGTCATATGACATTACCCTCATTTTAAACCTTTGGGTAGTCAGATTCCAATTTGTGCCTTCCAGAAAGAACACTACTGCCTAACACAAATACAGACTGTGCCTTATTTTGCTATTTTTCTGATTCCCTTTAAGAGAACTCTCTACTGTTTATAAACACTGCTGACTCTTTGGCTGTATTTAAAACAAGATGCTGGTAAAGAGTTTTTGCTCCTGCGTTAGATATGAAGATGTTTACTTTCTTGTTACTGTTATGTATCACTTGCTAAAATTATTGTTTTAATCAGAAATAATAACCTCGTTAAAACATTTTTATAGAACTGTGGCTGTGACCAAAGTTTCTGTTTTGCCAAAAAGTTAAATCCCAGTCAGATGTCAAGTCTGTTCCTGGTAGATAAGTTCAGAAAAGTGACCAGTGGGACTCAAGGTGCCCTTCAGAATTAAAATTGTAATATTGTGTGTGAACCTCTGACATCCTGGCAGGCCTTTCTTGCCCTTGAAAGGCTGTAGGTCTTGCGACTCTCCTTCCGACCCAGCATTTTTCCTGGGGGTTAGAGAAGGTTTGAGCTCAACTGACCATCTCATTCCTGTAGACAGAGTTTTACCCAGCCATTTGCAGATTATCAGCTGTAGACTCCAATATGTTTCTAATAATTATGTGACCAACAGTTCTGTAGTCTTCAAGTGAGACCATCTGTGAACTGGTCATTTTCTGGCCCAGTTCCCACGGACGATAGCTTTTTGGGGTTTGTTTCCTATTTTGATCCATAGTCCACTTCCTAAATCTGCCTTCTAAATTATGCTCTCGATTAGGCATTGGTCAGGGGGAACGAGTTTTTACAGAGGATAGCTAACCAGAGACACTTTCTTTCTTTGATGTCACAGACTGCATAAGATGCTGCTTTGGGAATAGCTGTTGTCATCTGAGAGGCTTTTGTTGTGTACGTCAGACTTTGGACATCAGGGTGTGTGGCTTAAGGACAGGAATTCAGGTAGGAATGAAAACAGACGAGGCAGTGAGGGGGAAAGGAGTCTTACCGCCCTGTGGCTCACCGTTAGCGGAATATTCTAAAATTCTTGTTCACACACTAGTTTGTGACTTACAAAGCAACAGTTAAGGTGCACCAGGACCCAGGTTCCATTTCTGTAATATCTGTTCCCCTGATATCAGTGAAATGGTGTGAAGTTGAAAATATGCCTTGCAGTGTGCCCACCTGGGAAGAAGGGAGCAGCTGTCAGTGTTGGGACGTTGGCCCACCCTCGGCTCAGGTCTCCGGCCGGGTCGACTCTGAATCCTCGGTGCTCTCTCCTTGGCCTCGATGCTCAGTCCCACGTAACCCACTGGCTGCTGCGTTAACCCAGGAATACTTCGCCTATATCTGTGCATTTAGCTGGGAAGTCGCCCACTATAACAAACTGAATAAAGTGTTTATAAACATAACTCAGTGCTTGTGTTGCTTGTAGGGTTGCTGCTCAACCCGCGTCGCCCTTACAGACCCCAAGTCCCCTTCCTCTCTTGCTCTCTCACCAGTCCCCTCCCTGAGGACTCTGAGTTCCTTGCATACCACTCCCCATGTGAAAAGTGCTTTTCAGTAGAGGAGATGAGTGGGAAACTGGCTTTCTTATGATTCCTAAAACGTTCAGAATTTGGCTTTTGAGTTTCTTAAATATATGGTCTTTCAGAAGTGACTAGTATAGAGCCGGCCGGTATGTGCTGGACGAGGTCGCTGCCCACGTGGGGCGTGGGAAGATGACTTGGGTGGGAGAGGGACGCCTCTTGTTTTCATTCTGCATATCTTTCCCCTTGAATGTACTTCCACTCTTACTCTGCGAGCCCTAGGGAACAATATACTATGGGTGGAAGGAGACTTGCGTATGTTCACAGTAAAATGCCAGTTTTCAGTAGAATCCTGCGATAAGCAGGTTGACGTTTTTCCATTGCCTCGGATAGACAGTCACTGCTTTTCTTGTCTGGCGTGCGACTGCGTCCCTGGGAAAGCAGTAAGTGTGGAATCGTGCCTTTTGTTCGGGAGCATGATATAATGAAATGCGTGTGAACTTTCGGTGCCATTTTCAAAGGAGAATCTACCCTAAAGCGGTTCCTCCTTCTCTGCTTCTCCCTTAAATGTCAGGGTTCCTTGGGGGCTTCTGTTTCCATTCTACTTACCCTCCCCAGGCAATCTTATCTGTGTTCATGATCCCTCTATTCATTCATCTGCTGATGAGGCCTGGCCTATTGCACGTAAGCCTCTCAAACGCAGCGTTCACCAGAAGGAAACATCCCCTGCCCCGTGCCCCTCCTCCGATCATTCACAGTGTCTGCTCCAGAAATGGCACGATCACCGACCCAGTGACCACACTAGCCAAATCCACTGGACTTGCCGCTCTTTTTGGTCACCATCTACGTCACTCAGGATACGCTGGAGGGGTGCTATGTACCAGACGCCTCCCAAATCGCCACGGCTCAAAGTTTTTTCCTTGCTCGTGCTCTGTGTCCCACGCCAGTCAGCAGGGAGGCTCTGTCGTCAGTCCCTGAGGGGTGGGGTGAGGGGACTTCCTGTAAACATTCGTTTCCGGTTATCACTGCGGAAGGAAAGGAAGGGACTGGCAGGAATTGTGCACTGGCTCTCAACGCCTGCGCCTGGAAGTGGAGCCGGCACGTTCTGCTCACGTCTGCTCACGTTTCATTGGCCAAAGCAGGTCAGGTGACCGTGGCTCACCTCAGAGGTGGGAGGGAGTCCTGTCTGTCACCCAGAGGAGAAATGGAATGTTTGTGAACATCTTCCTTTGTGTCAACAACTTCAGTCAAAGAATGGGGGCAAATTCCCCGTGTCTTGTATTTTCTAATGACTTGTGTCTCTTACACGATAATTCTAGGTTTGCATCACCAATAAAATGTTTCTTAAAGTATGGCAATTTTTTTTATTGGCTCTGAATGATGATTCATTATTTGCTTTAAAATTGACCAGACTCGGGCTTCCCTGGTGGCGCAGTGGTTAAGAATCCGCCTGCCCGTGCAGGGGACACGGGTTCCAGCCCTGGTCCGGGAAGATCCCACATGCTGCGGAGCAACTAAGCCCGTGCGCCACAACTACTGAGCCTGTGCTCTAGAGCTCGTGAGCCACAACTGCTGAGCCCGCATGCCACAACTACTGAAGCCCGTGCGCCTAGAGCCCGTGCTCCGCAACAAGAGAAGCAATGAGAAGCCTGCACACCGCAACAAAGAGTAGCCCCCGCTCGCCTCAACTAGAGGAAGCCAGCACACAGCAACAAAGACCCAATGCAGCCAAAAATAAATAAATAAATAAAAATACCTTAAAAATAAGATAAAATAAAATTGACCAGACTGCTTAGTGCATTTAAAAATAAGCAAACTTATTTCCAACTGAGCTGCTTTTCATAGTAGCAGAAAATTCAATCTGTAAAAGTAGAATTTACTAAATAAACCAATTATGGCATAATTATTAGAAAATAATTTTTTTTTCCTCATCCTTTAAATAGCAAGCTAAGTGCATTTAGAAATCTTCTACTTGGCTTTATACCGCCAAGATGGACAATCCCCTGTTGGGAGAAGTGCCTGCCTCTGGCCAAGGCTCTGGATCCCCAGCCTCATGAAGGACTTCTCTCTGGCAACTGCCTCTTGTCTGCAGCCCTTCCCTCCTGCGTCATTCACTTCTCCCTTCTTATTGGATCACCCCATCACTTAATAGTGATGCCCACATCCCTCCCTCCGGCCAACAAATACTTGTCTATAGCTCGTCACAGCAAAATTCCTCCCTATGTCTTCCTATAGTCATTGCCTCACATCCTACTTTTCTTCAGTCCACACCACTGAGACGTCTTTAACCAAGGTCACCATCTTGCTGAAGCCCAACAGGAAATTCTCAGCCTTTGTCTCACTCTGCTTATCACCAGCATTTGATAAAGTTGCCAGCTCTCTTCTTGAAATGCTTCGTTATCAAGCTTCCAGGATCCCACACTCCTCTGGTTTTCTTTCAGCCTCATCTATGGCTCCTTATTCTTTGCTTGGTTCTCTGCCTGACCTCTGAATCTCTGTGTGCCCCAAATCTTGGTCTTTGGCCCTTTTCTCTCTATCGGCACTCTCTCACTGACACCATTTCACCCATCACTGTGAACTCCATAGAGACTCTGACGACTGCCAAATGTAAACTGTATCTCCACCCCCGGCTTCTCCCCTAAGTTCCCAGCTGGGAGATCCAATTGCCTACCTGACCACTCACTCCACTTGGATGTTTAGTGCGCATCTCAAACATGGCATGTGGAAAACAGTTCTCTGTTCTCCCTTCATCAAAACCTGCCATCCCCAGACCTGCACTCAGTAAATATTTGCTGAATGAATGCAGTTTAACAAAATAGAGATTCGGAAGAGAGTAAGCACCATTTGGAGAAATAAGGTGGTTTATCCAATACCTAATAGGAACAGTTACCACACTTCACTTTCCCCTCCTCTTATTTACAATTCCTTTCATTCATCCAACCAATACTTAAGATTTCTGGTGTACCAGGCACCGGAGAGGGGCGGAGTTCTACATGGCACCTTCCACTTCGGAGGAGTCGAGACACAAATAAAAAGAGTCTTCCGACGGTGTTTTTTAAAGGCCTTCTCTACACCTTCCTTTCTCAAAATAATGTCTTTTACAGACACTTGTCTTCCTCCAGTTGCTAAGTGAATCTTTAACTTTAGGAAGACCAGGGAAATGTTTTAAGCTTCGCTGTCAGAATTCCGCTTCTGAAAACCGGGTTTGATCTTTCCAGGGCTGCTACACTGCCGGGTCCTCACAGCCCCTCACTTAAGAGTCCGCAGGAGCGAGAGCAAGAAGGTCGTTAAGAAAAATGGAAACGACGGGAACCCGAGAAGACGCAGGGAAAGCGCTGGGACGTCTGCCAAGCGTGGTCCCGATCCGCCCTCAGCGCTGCGCCGCTCTCCCCAACTCTGGAGCTGAGGCAGCCGCGGCCGCTCACGTGGAGGCCGCGCAGGCCCCGCCCACCCCGCCGCCCGGGGCCCGCCCCCTCATGACTGGCGGCTCCAGCGCCCTAATCACTGCCGCGCTCGCTCCAGCGGCCCCCGGGGCCCATCCCCCGGGGCCGGGAGCGGGGCGGGGACTGGAGCCTCCTCAGGGCCCCTCTGCCCCCTCCTTACGTGCCAGCCGGCCGGGATTGGCCGAGCGCCGTCCTCCGGCCGACCCCCGGCGTTACGTAAAGAGCTCCGGGACCTTTGCCCCGCTCACACGCCTCCGCTTATGTAACCGGGGCGCCCCTGCGCGGGTCCCGCCCCCAGGCCAATGGGGGTCCCGCAGAGCCGGCAGCGGCAGCCAATCGCGCGACCCGGGGGCGGGACCGCGTCACGTGGTGCGCGGGGGGTGCGGCGCCCGCGACCGCCCGGCACGCTGCTGGCCTCGAGACTGCGTGGGGCCGGGTCAGCTGGGCAAGCGGCGGCGCGCGGGTCCGCGGGAGGCGGCGGCGGCGGCGGGTGAGGGCTCGGCCCGGGCGGGGAGGCCTCGGGGCCCGCCGGGCGCCGTCGCCCCGAGCCTGTCCTGCGCTGTGGGAACTTTGTGCTTCAAGTTGCCCCTTGCCGGGTGCGGGTCCTGGGTGCACGCCGACTCTCGGGGCGGCCGGAGCCGGGATCCCCCTGGGGCTGCCCAGCCCGCGAGCCACAGCCGAGCTTCCAGCATCAGACTGTGTTTCTCCTGACACTTGTCAGCTTTGTTTCCACCGTCCCCCTCCACGGTGGACCTCCCGTGAGCGGAGACGTCCAAGACTGCAGGGAAATACTGGGGAGAAAAGTGCCCCCGGAGGAGCAGAAAGAGTACCTCTACTTGCCGGCTTGTGATGACTGACATTTTCTCTGAGACGATGGCCTGGACCAAAATGAGAAGTACATTTCCGTCGCCGATCGCAAAGTAGCAAAGTAGCAGGCGACAGGCTGAGGACTGCCGGGCGAGCGATGGATCCCTGTGAAGATCTGGAAGTGTCCGGTGGTAAATCTCAGGACTCCAGGCGGAGGCAGCCTCATGAACTTGAAGGACCACAGGCCAGCGGTCCTGAGGCGCTGGGGAAGGACTCTGCTGAGCTGTGGAGCCGGAAATACCAGCTGCGGAGCAAATACGTGCAGACCAGCAACAGGTGAAATAACCTGATGTGTTTGTTGTTCTCTGCTGGGGTAGTAGAGGGGAAAGGCGGGCTTACATCTTTCTATATTTTGTTTGTAAGCCTAGGAAAAAGGTTAAAGAGACTCAGACAACTTAGAATGAAATACCCTGGAGAAACTGAAGGAAATTAACCAAAAGGTAAAAAGTGGTTGAGGAATTTAGCTGACTCTAGGCTGAAGTGGGAATAAGAGAGTGGAAAATGCTTGATGTTTACCCATTTCTTTGCCTGGGATTCTCCACCTGTAAAAAAAAAAAAAAAAAAAAAGTGGTGGATAATAAATCTGTGAACTAAATGAGCTGATCCATGTTAAGGGCTTAGAAAGCGGGCCTGGCATGAAATACGCTGTTCAGTAAAAGTTGACTTATTATAATCGAAAGTGTGAATTTAGAATCTTTTTTATCTTACAGTGAACCCCAAGATCAAAACAGAGTTTCCAAAGACCTTATAACGGTTGTCCAAGAAATGAAAAAATACTTTCCGTCAGAGAGACAGAGTAAACCAAGCACCCTGGATGCTCTCAACTATGCCCTTCGCTGCGTACACAGCGTGCAAGGTAAACGGGCGGGAGAGGGAATACAGTCGTGCACGGACACCACTGCTCGTAAACAGCAGCCGGGCCAGAGCAGTTGTCTGCCTGGTTTTAGGCACAGAAATGTTTTGAGCTTTTTATGGTGCTTTATGTGAGATGTGCAAATCTACACTGATGGCATTAGCATCTTAGTTTTTCACATGAGCACTCGGAGAACCTTATTTGTGTCATAGCTTAGTAACTGTGCAGTATTTTGCTGATTTGTTTCAGGAGAGTAGAGCTCGGTATAAGCACAGTTTGAAGATTCACTTTTTAAAAGAATATTGTCTTCTGTGACTATTAGGGGAAAAATACACTTGATTAAATACATTTACATTTCCCTGCCATGGACATATTTTTAAAATACAGTCATGATGTATCAGGAATTTACCAAATTAAAAACGAATGGTCGTAAACATTTTTTTCTTTTTATGGCTTTTCAGACTTCTTCTCAAGGGATTTTAAAAATACGCATTCTGTAGCACAAACCTCTGTGGCTTCATAGATGGTATATAGTTCCTGAATCCTGGAATAATGTTTCTGCCATACAGATTTCCTGTGTGTGTATTTGGAATTTTGGGTTTCAGTACCTTGTTTTGGTACCTTCAGTGTGTCTCATTCCTTGTGATCTGGAACATGCAGAATTCATAAAATTCAAAATCTTAAGTTTGTACAACTATCAGTATTTTAGTTGAAAGAAGAAAACGATCTGGTTTCAAGGAAAACATGCTGAGGTGTCCTCATCCTAAAAAGCAAGCCTGCTTTTATACTGATGAAAAATGATTTCCTAAAGATACTCTTGTCACTGGACTACCTATTTATTTTCCTGTGTTTCTTAGCAAACAGCGAGTTTTTCCAGATTCTCAATCAGAATGGAGCGCCTCAAGCAGACGTGACCATGTACAGTCTTGAGGAGCTGGCCGCTATTGCTTCAGAGCACACTTCCAAAAACACAGTAAGAATTCACAAATTTTGCCATATCAACCTGGGTGATTTTTCCTAACGATCTTATCTAGATGCAGATTTTTTTAAATAATAACTGAGCATTTCAGTAACCACAGTTTGAGGTCAAGCAGAGGAGAAAACTGTTAAAGAGCCCTTGTGGAGTTTCTCCTGCCCTTGCCAGAGAAAACATCTAGAAACAGGAGGCAACACATAAGTAGTAGTTGGCTTTGCTTCCGTCATGAGGTGCCTCTCTCTCCTTAGCATCCCTGAGTTCTCTCAAATGAAGAAAAAAATAACACTGCAGAGTGATTTCCTGCATCTTATTCTAATCTCCGAATTGTTAATTTCTATTTATATCATTCTTAGTTCCAATACCTACTACTTCAAGTTGTAACAACTGGATTTTATAGAGCAGGTGAGTTGAGATGCTGTCATTTTTTGTACAATTTTGGAAGAGATATTTAGTGTATCTTTTTTGAATCTCTTCATGTTGACAGAATAATGGAGCCTCATGTTTTGCTGATATGATGGAGATAATTTATGTGTAGACCTCAACATAATTGTAACTTAAAGATTTTATAATATTGGAGCATGAGCTATCCCTAACGTTACAGTGCTTATTTTACTAACTGATACATTTATAACACTGTAGTAGGTGCTATGGAGATTTAAGGGAAAAAAAGTTTAAGGAAAACATTTTCCCTTTAAGATCTTCAAAGTAAATCTAGAGAGGAAAACATACGCCACTTGCTAGCAGGTACAAACAGTGGCCGATTATAAGTAAGCTATGTATATGTCTAATGGAACACATTAGAGAAATGATTCTTATGTAATGAGGTTTGTCAAAGACAACGTCTTGGAGCAAGTGAATCTTGAGCTTGGTCTTGAAGCCTGGAATAGGCATATGGGTGAAGAGAAGACAGTCCTTCCAGGTACAGTTTGCAAAGGAGAGGGAATCAGAAGTGTATACAGTGTACACACTGTGTTTAGTCCGTGTAGAATGAGCTGGTGCATTGTTTGGCAGAACTTAAACCTTCAGAGGGAACAATGCAGGTTTTACAGCGATTTATTGCCTTTGCAGGGGGGGGTGTGTGTGTGTGTGTGTGTGTGTGTGTGTGTGTGTGTGTGTGTGTGTGTGTTTTAAGCTACTGATCATGGTATTAAGCTATTGTTCATGGTAGACGTCTAGACGAAATTTATTCAGGGAATATTGCCAGTATGTATCTCAATATTTTGCATTTATTTTAAATGTTTTTCGTAGGATACGTTCGTGGTAGTTTTTTCATTTCTGTCTGGAAGGTTAGTGCACGTTTCTGAACAGGCTCCTTCGATCCTGCACTGTAAGAAAGAGTTCTTAGAGTCCTCTCATTTCGTTGAACTGCTCGCCCCTCAAGACGTGAGGGTGTTCTACACGCACACTGCCCACGCTCAGCTTCCTTTCTGGAACAACTGGACCCAAAGAGGTAATGGGACCAATATTCAGATGTTTATCTTGCCTGGTAAAGATCAGTTTCATTCTTCCAGAAATAGTACACAAATGAATGCCTTATTCAGAACATGCAAATATATAGTTTTTCTTATTTCTTCATTTTAAAAGTCAGAATGTGATGAAAATAGCGTTTTAAATGCTGCTAATAACATAAAGATCCAATAAATTTGTTTTCATTTAATCAAGTTAGTTTCACAGACTATACGCCATAGATATGGTGTGTTACAGCATCATGTATAGCAGGTTAATTGCTACAAAGTGTCTGTTGTTAATAAAATTAAATGTTTTTCCTCTTATACTGACTTCATTATTTCTCTGCTTTGCTCTGGAGGTAAGCTTCTCAAAGTTAGATCCCTTTCCAGCTTTTCTTCTCCCCAAAAGTTATGAATCTCATCATTTTGTTTTCCTTCTGAAAGACTGCTTTTCCTGAACTGGGGGTGGGGAGTGGGTTCCCACTCAAGTTTTCTTTGTGTTATTCAATCCCATGTAATCTTTCATTCATTCATTCATTCTTTTTTTTTAAAAAAAAATTTATTTATTTATTTGGTTGTGCCGGGTCTTTGTTGCGGCAGGTGAGCTCCTTAGTTGCAGCTCTCCAGCTCCTTAGACGCAGCACGTGGGCTCCTTAGTTGCAGCACGTGGGCTCTTTAGTTGTGGCTTGAGGGCTCCTTACTTGTGGCTCACGGGCTCCTTAGTTGAGGCATGTGAGCTCTTAGTTGCGGCATGCATGTGGGATCTAGTTCCCTGACCAGGGATTGAACCTGGGTCCCCTGAGTTGGGAGGGCAGAATCTTCACCACTCCACCACCAGGGAAGTCCCATTCATTCTTTCTTAAGTCACCCTTTATTCCCTCTTTCATATTTTTTGTGAAATGTCTCTTAAAGAACTTAGTAAAGGTCAGCTTCCTTTTTGATCCCAAACCCTTTTCTCTCATTTTTAAAAAATTTTGATTATTTTTATTATGGTAAAAAACACATTCACAAAATTTACCATCGTAACCATTTTCAAGTGTACAGTTCAGCAGCATTAAGTACATTCACAGTGTTGTGAAACAGATCCTCAGAACTTCATCCTGCAAATCTAGAGCTCTGTACTCATTCTGGTTTTTAATCCAGTTCTCAGTCCAGTGAAGAACAGTGTTACAACCTTCTTTTTTCAATCCCAGACCCTTGCCCCATTCTCTGTGCACGTTTTATATAAGCTTCAGAAAAGACACCTGTCACCCTTGCTTTCTTCCAGCTCCCTCTCTCCTTTTCCCTTCATTCAAAAACACTGATTTCATTTTTCTTCCTCTTTCTGAAACATGCGTTTTCAACCTTTAATTGTCCACGTTTGTTCTCTACTTTTGTTCATCGTTTATTCATTCCGTAGACATTATATAGCAGTGTCTGCGGGCCAGGAGCTGTTCTAGGTGCTAAGGTACAACAGTGAACAGAACTGACATGTGGTACTGTTCACCAGGTCTTTCCCATTTTCCCTTCGGTATTGCCCTATAGTCTCTGTCTGATCTTTTCACTTGTCTGTTTTTGGCTGTGCTGCAAGGCTTGCGGGATCTTAGTTCCCTGACCAGGGATCAAACCTATGCGCCTGCAGTGGAAGCGCAGCGTCCCAACCACTGGACCACTAGGGAATTCCCTGATCTTTTCACTTTCTTATCTTTGCTAATTACTTAATGGTATTTCCCCTACTTGTAAAAACATAATAGTCCCTGAAAGTGTTGTCTCTTGGACCTAAACATTTACTGGCTCCATAAAGATGAAGGCCATGTAGTTTACTTCTCACACTATACTTCCGCTTTAGGAACCCCAGGGATCCACACCCTCCCTGAGGGCCGTTGTTCAGCTCCACACCATTTCTGGGCTGTGCTCATGTTACCTCTTTCTGTCCCTTCCTTTGAACTCATAGGACATTAGGAGGACACGGGAAGCTCTAAACTCAGCAGTTGTCAGCTTTGGCCCTGTGTTAGAGCACATTTCAACTTAGGCTTGTTGTACAGACCTCTCAGAAGGATCTGACCGCTGTTTCTTTAGAACACACTTCCAGAAACAAGAATTTGCACGTTCCAGCCCAGGTGTGGAAGTGACAACGGGCCCCCGTGTACTGTTTTTGAGATCCGGTAGGCTGGCTGTCTGTGTTACAGGACTCGGGGGGGGGCAGTTGAATTCAGGTGCCTGCTACAATGTATAAATAGTGTAAGTGAGTTCACCTTACAGCAGAGTTGCAGTATTTTTTTATGTGCAAAGAATGTTAAGCTCAGAATCTGAAGGTGTGAGTTTCAAATTGCATTCTGTCCCTTCGTGAACCTTGGAGGCCACTTGGCTTCTCGTTGTGAAATGAGAATCATAGTTTCTGACGTGCCTTAATACAGGCTTCCTGTGAGAACCCAGCAAGCTGTAGGTTGGGGAAGGCTTGGAGATATTTGGAGCGTCCGCAGCATAAAGGCTCATCTTAACTGCTGTCATCTGTTGAACGGTTACTATTTGCCAGGGACCCTTCTCTTTGCTTTCGTGGATCAACTGAGTTAATCTTCACGAAGACCTTGTGAGGTGTAGGTACTGTCATTCTCCCCGGTAGACAGACAGAGTAACTGAATTAGTTCGGGTTTGCCCGGAAGCGGGACGCTGACTGGGGGAGCGGGTGGAAGGTGGTGAGAGGAGCCCTCAGCCCGCATCGCTGGCATCGCTGGAAGGAGCGAGGCGGGGGGAGGGCTGGGCAGCAGGAGCCTCGGGCCGCAGCACAGTCCAGAGAGCTTCTGGGCCAGGCAGCCAGAGGGTCCACCCGCTGGAGGAGCCCGGCGTCTCCATGGAATGGTCCTGCCTCGTTGCCTGCTCCGTGTACGGGCACGGGCCGGGGGCAGCCCGCGGGAAGCAGGGCTCAGGCAACAGTCGGGTCCCTCAGAGCCAGCAACTGTGCCCTTTCTTATCTGCCGTGGTCACAGAGATGCCAGGGTCACACTGCCTCCAAGTATGGAGCCGGCCTTCGCCGTGGCAGCGTGCATCCAGAGCCCGTCTGACCCCATGGCTGCTGGGACTGTGCCTTAAAGCGGGAGAACTGTCCTGAGCCAAAGGCGAGCGTTTGAAAGTGTCACCGAGGGACGGTTCCCACCCGCGAGAGTCAGCTCAGAAAATCAAGGATAGTTTTGAAAAATCTTTATCTTGCCTTAATTCCTCCACAGAAACTCCAGAAACAGTTTCTGTGTTAAGATGATAGCGTATCTTAGAGTAATTAATTTCTTTAGCTTACTTTGTCAAGTTCTTTCTGTTATTTCTCCCAGACATTCTGTAAGAACTTCTGGCTTCAGAATTCTGGGCCTGTAACTTTCATAGTTTCACGAATTACAGGAGTTTGGTCACTGGTCCCTTTACTTTTAAACTGGAGGGCTTTTTTTAAATTGTGAACATTTTTCTTGACCACTCAAAAGCCCATTTTCTTATTCTTCCTATGATCCTTTCCTTAGGAGTACAAACACCTGGACCATGTTCAGTATTTTGGTTCTTCAGAATCCTCGTTGTAGGTGCTCCTTCAGTGTATATTTTTTTAAAAACATCTCCTTGGTTGTAAACATTTCCTTGGTTTCTATAACTGAAAACTTTTCACTCCAGTGAATAAATGCCCAAAAGATGTATATTCAGGGAGTTCTACCAGACGAAATAAAGTAATCAACAAACATTTGGAAATAAGTTCAGTTTCCTAAGATGGGCAAATTTAAATGTTTCTGAATTACCACCTCACACATCAATAAAACAAATGCGAGGTCAATAAAGTTGAAGCAAAACCTTTGGCATGAGGAGTGTGAGAAAATGTTATTAATGACACTGAATTGGTACCATCTGCTGGAGCTAAGTTTGCCAATATATGATGAGAGTCATGAAATGATATCATCTAATCTAGGAACACAGCTCTGGGGAATTTGTCCAAGGAAAGAAATGTATGTATCCTCTACCTGAAAGCTCTAAGTAATCGGAATTCCCAGTTTTTGAGACGTGTCCAAACTATTACAGGGGAATAGAATATTACTGGCGAAATAATTGTGTTGCAGGATGATTACATTGACATTTGAAGCAGTGAGTCCAGGCAGGAGCAGAAATGCAGACAGGACTGCAGGGGGTGACAGGGAGAGGCCTCCGTCAGGTGCTTTCAGGGTCTCACCTGAGGGTTACTATTCAACACGAAAAAGCCCTGGGAAAATACTGGATGGAACTAGATCTTAGTGAGGGAGGAGAGTCCTATTTTAATCAAGAGCAGCTCTGTCCCTGAAAAGAGTCTCCCCTTTGTGCAGTGACAGTTTGGGGAGGAGCTGCGTGCGGGCGGGACACTGACATGTGTGTTTGTTTCCAGCAGCCTCACGCTATGAATTCGCTCCGGTGAAGTCCTTTTTCTGCAGGATCCGGTGAGTGTGGGAGCTCCTGGAGGCCAGGCACGGTGGAGTGGGCTCTGGTTTTACTTTATTTTTTATTTATTTATTTTTTTTAATTGACTGTATAGTTGATTTACAATGTTTCAGCCGTACAGCAAAGTGGTTCAGTTATACATATGTGTGTGTGTGTATATATATATATATATAATTATATACACATATATACATACATATATATATTCTTTTTCAGGTTCTTTTCCATTATTGGTTATTCCAAGATATTAAATATAGTCCCCTGTGCTATAAGGACCTATAAAGTGGGTCCTTGTTTATGTGTTTTATATATAGCAGTCCTTATCTGTTAATCCCAAATCCCAAACTCATCCCTCTGATTTTATTTGGCACTTATTTTGATGCCTTATTCAGCTAGGTCTGTTGTGGATACAAAAGACAACACTTGGTTCTTGCTGCAAGAAGTTTGTGTTTTGATTGAGGAGAAGACACATGTACTTATGAGAAAAGTAGATAATAATGCAATAGGGGAAGAGACCAGAAAGACCATTCTTAACCCAGGGCATGTGAGAGTTACTGGACGTGAAATATACTTTCAGATGACAGTTTTTTGGAGCTCTTTTGTTTTTGTTTTTCAGTCACATTTAAACTTAATTTTTGAAATTTTGAACAACCTGAAAGAAAGCAAGATAGGTATATTTATGAGGACTTAAAAGGTCCAGTGACAGTGAACTAAAAGAAAAGAGATCAAAATTTTAATAGTAGTTGATTTCTGGTAGGATTTATTAGTGATTTTTTTTTCTCTTCCAAATTTACTTTGATATGTTAATGTTACTTTCAAAGTAAAAAGAAAAAATGGTTTTAAATGACGTCATGATCACCAACAGTAGTATTGAGGTTACTAAGTGCTCTTGATATGCGGGGAAGAGAAGTCCTTGTAATGGATCATTCCACTCCATGGAACTGAGGGGGACTCGCGCTAAGAGTATTCGAATGCTTGGGGAAGGATAACCTGGAAAGGTGTGCGTGTGTGGGGAGGGCCATGTCGGTTCTTTCTGTCACTCGCAGGTGAGTTGTTGGTTATGAAGATCTGAGAGCAGTGCCTGCCGCGTAGTAAGCGCTCTGTGTGTTTCTTACGTTGGTAAATGTTTTCAGTTGCCTTTCCTGAGCCAGGGGAGACCTAGCAGCATATACTGGTGGGTTAGTTTCAGGTGCGAGATAGAAAGAGTAGTCAGGTGACGTGGGAGTCTTGGCTCAAGGTGCCATGTATTGGGGAGGAGGAAACTGTAGGACAAGCAGCTGCCTGGAGAGCAGAGGGGAGAGCGTGTGCCTTAGTTTTAGGTGAGTGTGTAGTGTCGAGTAGAAATCTGCCTCGTGATGTTGACGAGGCGTTGGTCCAGGAGCCCGGGGTTCAGGGGAGGAGGCCGGGCTAGAGACAGATGTGCAGTTCATCGGCGTATAGGTGGCACTGAGAAGCTCAGGACGGGATGAGCCTGGAGGAAGCATGCACAGAAATGGGAGGGGAGCCACTAGCACAGGTACAGATGCTCGCAGGTGACTGCCAGGAGAAGGTGCTCTTCTGAGCGGTGACCTAGGAAGCAGGGTCACGGCTGAGAGTGGAGAAGTCACAGGAGATGCTGGAGTTAGAGGAGAGAAGAGAGCGGGAGGGCGGCCAGAGACCCCCGAACATCCACGCTCGTGATGGTTGGCGAGGAGAGGTGCGATGGGCAGAAACGGGGGAGTGTGAAATACAGGTTGGGACATTTGGGCAGATCCAAGTGGAAACGTCTTCCAGGCAGCCGGGCTGATGAAACAGGATGGACGTCTGTGTGCTTGTTGCAGACCCCTCGCCCCCGGGAGCCTCCTGAGAGGGAGCGAGCAGCCTCTGCGCCGGTTGGCCGAGAGGGTCCAGCCCCGCCATCTCCCTGTAGCTAGGCACGGTGGGCGATGCTGAGCCGCACACAAGATCTGCGCCGGGCAGCGGAGCGGCTGAAGCGGTGGGACTGAATCGGTCATTTGAACGAGGGCGTAGGAAGGGCTGATGGAGGGCCGGCTTGGGGGCGTGATCCCAGGGGGCCTTGTTTTCCACCATGTGGTACTTGGTTTAGACACACGAGGCAAGACAGGTGGCTGTGCCTGCCCCTCTTCCCAGCAGGAACAGAAAGTCACGCTGAAATTAGTGAGCGGTTCACACTCACCTTGGTGAGCCGCCTCTCCAGAAAGCCTCCTACTCATCCAATAACAAACGAGTATCATTGCCCGTGGCTATTGAAAATTTAAACTAACGTGTCCCTCCTTTTAAAAATAAATATGTTTTGGACTTCCCTGGTGGCGCAGTGGTTAAGAATCCGCTTGCCAATGCAGGGGACACGGGCTTGAGCCCTGGTCCGGGAAGATCCCACGTGCCGCGGAGCAGCTAAGCCCGTGAGCCACAACTACTGAGCCCACGAGCCACAACTACTGAGCCTGTGAGCCACAGCTACTGAAGCCTGCGCACCTAGAGCCCGTGCTCCACAAGAGAAGCCACTGCAATGAGAAGCCCGCGCGCCGCAAAGAAGAGTAGCCCCCGCTCAGCGCAACTAGAGAAAGCCCACATGCAGCAACGAAGACCCAACACAGCCAAAATAAATAAATAAATATGTCTAAACATTTTAGATTCAGACACGTCTCTCTTGGAAATTACCAACAAAACATTTTCCCTGGCCTTGTTTCACGTTGGACTAAGTGAACAGGTCAGGACTGGTACTAAACCATTTTTCTTCTCTTCAGTGGAGGTGAAGCCCGGGAGCTGAGGCAGCCTTACTGCCCGTTCCGGATTATCCCCTATTTGATTCATGTGCACAGCTCGGCCCGCCCGGAGCCTGAGCCCTGCTGTCTCACACTGGTGGAGAAGATTCATTCTGGTTACGAAGGTAGGTCAGGAGCGTCTGCGTTTAGGTCAGATGTGACATGCCAGCGCATCAGAAAGAAGCACGTGAAAGCCTGTTTACTGCAGCCACTGTCTTCAGCTTGGCCCTGAGCTGATTTTCCCTGACGTCTCTGTTTGCTGGCCTTGACTTCCTGTGTGGTCATCTCCTTTAAGGACAGCATGGCCCAGGGGTCTGAGCATAGACTTGGCCACAGATGCGCAGTCTTCTAATCCTTTCTCTACTGGTGACCATCCTGTGGCCTTTTGCTTCTGTCTTGCGTGACAGAAGAGCATTGAAATTGTTGCATACAGAGGTTACAAGAATGAATTTATATTTTTAAGTGTTTTGAAAGCCCCCTGCGTAAAAAGTATAATTTATGTCTTCCAGTGGCAGAACAGCATCGCTAAATTCATATATCAAAACAGAAGCAGCTTCCATTTATCATTTGAAATTACAGTTGGTTCTGCTGTAATGTGACATATGCTTTCCTAAAACTTACCATCCTGTGCAAAAAAATTCACACAAACCACAGGGCTTACGGGAAAAATGAGTTTAGGGGCACAACACTCAAGTAACCATACATTAAAAATAAGACGGGAATCTCATAAAATGGTAACACGGTGTTACACATTAAATGATGAAGAAATGCACAAGTGATACAATAAATGCGGCTCGCCACAGCGGAAAAGCCCTGTGGTTTGCTGTGGACGTGGGTGTTGGAAGGGCTGCAGCTTGTGCATTACTGTGAGGAGTGAGGGGAAGGCAGACTGAAATCAGAGGGCAAGTTCCATCACCAGGTTGGACGGGCGTGGCTCAGAGCACACCTGGTGAACAGAGGCTGCAGGTGGATGTTTCAGGTGTGTGCATGTTTCTTCACGTTCCTAAGTGACTCCATTCAACTAGCTGCTCTTTTCTGCATTCACCTCGTGTTTCTTGCAAATGAAATCGTGCGTAAGGAGTTAGTGTCATGCTCAAATTGTTCCCTAATGTGCTAATCACTACATTGTCAAAGCAGACTGTAGCAGCACTGACCCTGCCAATTTTGTTACAAATTAAATACGTCCCTATTGTACTGACGTTTCACATCCTATTTGCTTAGTTGTATTCAACCACTAAATATGAAACATTTTTGTCCTGAACTCTAAATGACCCCATCTTTGACTGTTAGATTGTGATGGATAAGCTATTCGATGTACACAGACTTTCTGTCTGTTTAAAATTAACTTTAGTAGGCATCACGTTTTGACCTAATTAAAATGTGGTTAATAATGAAAGTTATTAGCTTTGGCTGCTCAAAGGCCAGGTCCCTAGGTGAGATTTCTGCCAGGGCCTATAGAGTTTGTTCTCTCTTTAATATGTTAAATGGATAGTGAATTAGGTATTTGACTTTAAACCAGTCTTTCTGGTTTCCATAGCTCCTCGAATCCCAGTGGATAAAAGAATTTTTACCACAACACACACCCCCGGGTGTGTTTTTCTTGAAATAGATGAAAGGTAAGTACTTCTTTAAGCCTAAAAGAAATTTGTTTCTGAAAATAAATAAAAATATTTAAAAGTTTACATAACGTTTAACATATGTTAAACGTAACGTGATAGAGCTGAATCTGTTCATTTGCGCATTTGAGTTTTGTTAGTTTGAAATTTGTGTTGTGTAAATTTTTTTAATATTTATTTATTTTCCTTATATATATATTTTTGACTGCGTCGGGTCTTAGTTGCGGCACACGGGGTCTTTGTTGAGGCACGCAGGATCTCTTCGTTGCGGCGCGCGGTTTTCTCTCTAGTTGCGGCGCGCGGGTTCCAGAGCGCGTGGGCTTTGTAGTTTGCGGCATGCAAGCTGTCTCACTGAGATGCATGAGCTCAGTAGTTGTGGCGCGCGGGCTTAGTTGCCCCGCGGCGTGTAGGATCTTAGTTCCCGGACCAGGGCTCAAACCTGTGTCCCCTGCATTGGAAGGTGGATTCTTTACCACTGGACCACCAGGGAAGTCCTGTGTTGTGTAAATTTTTAATGTAAATATCTTGCATGTTATAGTGCTAAGATTTACACATTATCATATTTATTTCAAAGCTTTAGGAAAGTCAGAAATTATTTTTCCAGTTTGCACAAGAGGACAATGAACGTGGGCCACATGGTATTAGATGACTGTGGTCCAAATGAGACCACGACTCTGGCCTCCAAGTCCTGTTCCAGTGTTATTTCCACTAGGCAGGTGCTTCCCAAACAGTTTATAATGAATTTTTATTAGTCTGAAGTGGGGGAGAAGAGAAAGAAAAATAAGGCAGATTTTTTTTGTGTGTGAAGAACTGTTACTTATTTTGAACTTAGCGTCCTTCCTGGTTTTTTTTTTTGGTTATTAAAATAGTCTTTCTTATTTAAAGAGTTAGTGACAGTACATAATAGTTGTTGCTTATTGTTGTTTTTTTGATACCTTTATTTGGAAAAACAAAACATTGTTATCCCCTGTTCGTACCCTCCATTTCCACCCGCATTTACTTAAAAATTTTACTTATTTGTGAAATCTGAAAATCTGAGAACCAATGTACCGTACCACAGATAAGCATAAGCAAAAATGTCAAAAAACCTGGCACAGTTATGATAGTTATTAATTTTGGTTTGTTTTGGTTTTTTTTTTTTGCAGTACGCGGGCCTCTCACTGCTGTGGCCTCTCCCGCTGTGGAGCACAGGCTCCGGATGCGCAGGCTCAGTGGCCATGGCTCATGGGCCCAGCCGCTCCGCAGCATGTGGGATCTTCCTGGACCGGGGCACGAACCCATGTCCCCTGCATCGGCAGGCGGACTCTCAACCACTGTGCCACCAGGGAAGCCCTTAATTTTGGTTTTTAAAAAATCTTAACATACAGGGAATTCCCTGGCGGTCCAGTGGTTAGGATGCCATGCTTTCACTGCCGAGGGCACAGGTTCAATCCCTGGTCGGGGAACTAAGATCCCACAAGCCGAGTGATGCGGCCAAAAAAAAAAAAAAAAAAGCTTTAAAAAAATTTTTTTAACATCTGGAAATGGGTTTATTACCTACTTATTACCGTTTAGTTACCCTGAAACTAAACAGTAATTAGTGAGATACTTTGTATAATATAATCTGTAGAAGGTAAGAAAATTTTAGCTGAAGTTATTCTGAAAACAGCTTAAGTTTATTGCAATAGAAAGTATTTGTGAATTTGTACACATAGAAGAATGTTTCTGGAGTCAGTTTTGTCTAAGTCATCTTGAGTGTCTGTACATCAGAATTTTCCCATGAACCTTTATCCTACAAATGGCTTTGTGACTGGTTGTCTATTTGATATCACCTTTTGGGAGACATTGTTTTTGTATAAGTTTAATTATTCTGTATAAATTTGTAGCCTGCTTTATTCATTTAACATCATAAGCATTTTTCTATGTTATAATGTGATCTTTGTAGACTTTTTAAAAGGCAGCGAAATGGAGGGCATCAGAGACCTCTGAGGAACTTGTTAACAATATAGACTCCTAGTCTTACCACAGAAATTCTGATTTAGTAAGCTTGTGGTGAGCCTGCAAATCTGTTTTTTAGAAGTTTCACAGGTGATTTTGATGCAATATGTCAGATGACCAACACTTCTTAGATTGTGTATCTATTTCCCCACAATATAGGCACTTGGGTTGTTTGTAGCATTTATAAATGCTGTAATGAACATCTTTTGCATACCCTTCGTCATGTTTAGAGTTTAGCTGAAAAGTACTGTTGAAAGTGTATAAGGTATGAGTTACTTGGTGCGTGTGACATGCTGCCTGTGCTGTGTCTGTGCTCAGAGCAGTGCCTTTGCTGGGTTACCTACCTCAGGATCTGATTGGAACATCCATCCTGACATACCTGCACCCGGAAGATCGTTCTCTAATGGTCGCCATACACCAGAAAGGTAAGGACCTACTTCTTTATAGGAGGACATTTCTTTTTCATTGATCTTTTTTTTTTTTTTGCAATACGCGGGCCTCTCACTGCTGTGGCCTCTCCCATTGCGGAGCACAGGCTCCAGATGCGCAGGCTCAGCGGCCATGGCTCACAGGCCCAGCCACTCCGCGTCATGTGGGATCCTCCCGGACGGGGGCACGAACCCGCGTCCCCTGCATCGGCAGGCAGACTCTCAACCACCACGCCACCAGGGAAGCCCTCATTGATCTTTTTAAGTTTGTCATTTCATTTCTCACTAGAGAGTCTCAGAAGCTCTAATCGTTAGAGCTTAACCTTTAACCAGGTAAGCAATGTATTGGAACTGCTGAAACAATTTTTTTTTTCTATTTTGACATTCTAAAACACTTACAAATAAATGCCTTAAAAAAAGACATTTGTAATCAATATCCGTGTTAAATAAATTCTAATTTTGTCTTATTATTTTATATAGTCTTGAAGTATGCAGGTCATCTTCCCTTTGAACATTCACCCATTAGATTTTGTTCTCAAAATGGGGATTACATTGTGTTGGATTCCAGTTGGTCCAGCTTTGTGAACCCATGGAGCCGGAAGGTTTCTTTCATCATCGGTCGGCATAAAGTGCGAACGTAAGTCAATCAGTTTGCGTATTTTCTAAAAAATCTTTTTCCAAATAATGTTCTTTGGCCCATTGATTCCCCTTTGAATCAACTAACACGTGAACTAAACGAAGGACAGGTTTTTTCAGTGCTTCTGGAAGACAGTTTGGCAATAAGTATCAAGGGCTTTATAAGATTTCTACCTCCTTGGCCTAACGATTCCCTTATTGGAATATTCTAAAGAAGCCGAAATACAGAAAGCCTTATAAAGAAAAGACAGATTTTGCAGCATTTTTTAATTATAATAGCTTAAATGTCTATCATTAAGTAGATTCTGAAATATCTGCTTGACATGTTATTATATTGGTCAATAAAAATTTTTACAGAGAGTATGGGAAATTGATATATTAGATGATGTAAAAAGCAGCATACAGAAGTTTTTATACAGTATGATTATAATTACGTTTAAAACACAAACACTATGAAATAGGAAAAAGAAGATTAGAAGGAAAGAAAATACATTTTGGTTATGTGTGGATAGTGGGATTTTGGGTGAAGTTTTGTTTTTTTTCCTTTTCTGAATTTTAAGGTTCTCTTCAGTGAGCATGTCAAATTTTTTATATCAGCCTTCTGCTGTCAAATTCCACTTATTTGTGTCAATTTTATTAAATCTTTTTTTTTTTTTATGTGGACCATTTTTAAAGTCTTCATTGAATTTGTTACAGTATTGCTTCTGTTTTATGTTTTGTTTTTTTTGACCTTGAGGCATGTGGGATCTCAGCTCCCCTACCAGGGGTTGAACCTGCACCCCCTGCCTTGGAAGGCAAAGTCTTTAACCCCTGGACCACCAGTGAAGTCCCTAAATCTTTATTTTTAATATTTAAATTCTTTCATATTTATTCTGCTGCCAGCATGGCTGACCCAAGCCTGCTTCATTGTTGTTACCTGTCCATACAACAGCCTTGCAAAATGGATCCAGGGCAACCTGGACCACGGTTCCTGTAATCTGAGATTCTCCTGTAGTCCCTGGACTTTGTTGTCCATTTAAAGTTGACCTATAGGTTTCTTAACTGGCCCATCCCATAAGTTTCCTTTTGATGTCTTTCTTTTAAGAGTGGAACTTATACTTAACTCTTCAGTGTCATGCTGAAATTGAGCAACTCTGTCTTTTGTATTTTGTTATACAACTTTGTACACAGAAGAATAAAACTTCTGTGTACAGAACAGTACATCTCCCAGTAAGAGTATTTTATCACGTGTTATATCGTGATAGAGTGATGTTTTGGCCACTGTGAGATAGGCCTCAGGTTGCTCTGACCTTGTTGTGCTCCAGAGTTTGGCCTCTCAGCAGAGCAGGTCTGCCGCTTTAATGGAAGAATCGGGCTCCTTGCCTCCCTGACTCATGAGGCTGATTTGTGGTAGAAAACTAACTGGATAATTGAGGTAACGAACGTGACTGCCAAGGAAGTGCTATTCGTGCTGCTCAGAAAGGACTTTTTTTTTTCCCCAGTAGGGAGACCTCTTGGGAAATGAAAATAAAATCAGATGGTTGGGGACTTCCCTGGTGGTCCAGTGGCTTAGACTCCGCCCTCCTAATGCAGGGGGCCCAGGTTCGATCCCTGGTCCGGGAACTAGATCCCACATGCCGCAACTCAAAAAAAGGTCCCGCGTGCCACAATTAAGACCCGGCACGGCCAAATAAATAAATATTTTTTAAAAAGCAGATGGTTGCTTAGGATGAATATAGGAAACCCTGAAGCAAGTACAGTTCCTCTGACGAGACGTCCATCTGGGTGTCTGTTGACCAGTCTGAGTACCTCCCTGTCAGTGCTAGAGGTGCATCCTAGATTCATTCTCCAAGCCATCCTTTCAGTTCTTTGGTTAAAAATATATGGAATAAACCGACATATTAGTACTCCCAATGTTTTCAGTGTTTTTTAAAATTATACCAATAATTGCATCTCAAGATCCAGGATTATGTGAGGGAAAGAGTTTAGAGGCTAGTAGGTATTAATTTCTCTCATCGAACAGTAATTATCTATTACGCTTATAAAATTATTTTAATGCATTTATTCCTTCAGTAAGTGTTTACGGCCACCTGCTGAGTCAGGCGTTGTGCTAGGCTGAGGCTGAGGTTATAAACAGAACAGACGTTCCCTTTGCCGCCCACCGCGTATGGGAGAACGGAAAACAGCAATGGCACTGTGATGCGCCGAGCAAAGTTTTGGAAAGCGTGACAGTTGAAGTAGGGACGGGGCTATGGGAGTGTCCAGCTCTCTCCAGGTCCTTCCCAGCGGCTCTGTGGGAAGGGAGGCTAGTTGCAGTTACCTCTGATTTTACAAAACAAACAAACCAACCCGCATTCTGTGAAACAGTCACTTTCCCGGCGATCACTGAGGCAGGAGGTTGCAAAGTGGAGACGGACACCAGATTTCCTTCTTTACTCCTAGACCCGTTTCCTGACGTCCGCCGCCGCTGCCACCGCCGCAGCCAACACTTCATGCCGAGCTTGACACCATTTGATGAAGGCGGCGAATCCTTTGAGTTCTGTAATTGGTGATTAAAAGCCCAACTTGGTTTTGTCGGAAGGGTCACCCCTGGGTACATCCACATCTCATAGCACAAAGCAGAACGTTCTGTTTCCACTCAGCATTGCACTTGAACAGCAGCCCAGACGCCTCTGGAAGACATTCAGGCTCACAGCACACGGGGATGCACTTTAGCCCCCAGGGACCCTTCTTTGACGCGGCCACGCTTTTACATGCCGGGCCGTGGGAGGCGCCAGAGGAGCTAACGGAGCGCGGGAGGAGCCTGGCGCCCAGCGGCGGGTGGGGGAGGGCGGGGGCAGGGGGCGGAGGACAGGAGGGGCACCCGAGACCTGAGACGTGCCAGTGTCAGGCTGTCGTCCAGGTGCAGCTGGCCCTCCGCGTCCCGCATCGCAGAGCCGGTGCCCCGGGACAGGGCCTGGCGCCTCCCAGGGTCTGGGCGGGGGCGGGGGACCTGTGCCGGGACGCGGCCTCTTCCTGACGCCTCCCGTGACCCCGCTGGCGTCCCGCCGTTCCTGCTAGGAGTTTCTGTCTTTGGGGAAGTGTTGCCGCGTGTCTGAGGTGTGAGAGGCAGCGTGCAGGACTCGTAACAGGAAAAGGAGGGAGAGCCGGCTCGGGGGTCGGGCGTGTGGCTTCAGACGCGCCCCGGCCGCCTGGCCACGGCAACTTGGCAAGTTTCTTCCCCTCTGCCGGGTTGATTCCTACCTCCCAGGGTCGCGAGGACTCAGGAGGTGACGTGTCTGGCCCGCAGCACGTCCGGTATTAGCAGCACTAGTGCGACCGAGGTGCCGAGAGGCCGGACGGTGTGGTGGCCGAGAGCGTGCGGCCTGGAGCCGGGACTCTGGGCCCCGGGAGCACCTGGCAGACCCGACAGTGGGGGACCTGAGCCGGGGTCTGGCTCAGGGAAGCGAGGAGGGGGTGCCTGGTGGAGCGGCTGGCACAGCGCCCGGCACGTCGTAACGGTGTAGAAAATGTCACTTATTCTTGATGTGTGTTATAAAACAGCACTTCCTGTCACATAGAGGGGCCTAAGTGAATGTCAGTCGCTTGTCTTTGCTGCTCTTTCTGCTGACGTGTCTGCCTCTCACTGTATTCCGGTGGTAGATTTCAGATGCTCTAGAATTGGGGTATAAATAAGACTGAAGATTTTGTGGCAACCACATGTTCACCACGCGGGTGGGCTGCAGAATCGTCTTTACTAGGTAGCTTGAGTGATTAAGTACATTAAGCATTCAGTGTGTTTGCCAAACTAAAGGTCCTAAAATTTCTCATAGCCAGTAGGTTACTCAGTTCATGTTAAATTCTGAGACCAGTAGCTGTTAAAGGTATTTTAGTAGCTAGGGGTATACCTACCACTGATTTTAAATTTATACAGATACAGTAGAATGATTACAGCTGCAGAGAAACTGAAGAAGAGTGTTAATACCTCATTTGTTTCCTAGGATTCTCTCTACCTCTATGAATAGAGTTTGAGCTTCATGTTTTCTATATTTGGACTTGAAGAGCTGCTTCGTAAAAGCATAGGTTTATTGTTTGAATTTTCTATTAAGAATCACTTTAGCCTTCGTTGTAAATGAACTTGAAATTGTCTGACTCAGTCTTTCACTTGGCATTTTGTAGGAGTCCACTAAATGAGAATGTTTTTGCCACCGGAATAAAAAAGATGAACAGTAATGACAAAGACATAACAGAATTACAAGAACAAATTCACAGACTTCTCTTACAGGTAAAGTGAGAGATTTTAAAAAAACAAACATAATATTCCCATAATTGTCTTTAATTTTAACATTCAGTCTTAGTAAAGTCACTTCACAGAAATAAACCGTGAGGAGAGAGAAATCCTTACCCTCTACATTCCAGAAATTTTTGTCTTCCTCTTTTTGTTTTCAAATTAAATTTCATTAATCTTGTTTTCCTTTTTTCTGTGTTAAATACACAGGACTTTTTGTAAGAATCCAATTTAAGACGACAAACAGAGTCATAGGAAGCAATAAGATAGAGAAGTTATTTCTAAATGAAAGAATCATTCTTGTATTCCAGACGCTGCCAGTGTTTCGGCTTCACTATTTTTTTTTAATAATTACAGTTTTAAAGGTGGGGAGAGGGGTGGCAGGTCTCTGTATCTCTAGTCATTATGAGCCAAAGTAGGAAAAACTGCTTGTTGAAAACAAATACCAAAATGCTTTCTACTAGAGAGTCAGTCAGTAAACTTGTCAAGCATTTACTGATGGTATCACTAAAACTGTTACCCAGTAGTGTTCAAAATGTCTTTCATACAGTCTCTAGAGGTCATAAAGTATCTCTGAGGTTCTTGGGGAAAAGTACAGTATATATTTAATATGTTCTGTCTATTCCAAACTCAGCATAAAGAGTTAGAGTTTATTTTCATGTTTTGTTAAATTTATTTACTGTGGCTTTTAAAACGTTTGTTCTAGAAATACCCACCTAGACTAGAAAAGTAGGTTCTGCCCTTGAGAATTACCAAGATGAGAGAGGAATGTCTTTCATGTCAGCATCATCCTTCACACACCTCATTTAGGATTTCAGAAATTTTAATCTTAATTTTGTGATGACTGTAGATAAGCTCAGACGTAGGTAATGCTGTGTCTCTCCTCTGATGGCCACATCACCCGGGGCTGCGACGGGCCCCTCTCTCTTGCAGCCCGTTCACGGGAGCGCATCCAGTGGCTATGGGAGCCTGGGGAGCAGCGGGTCTCAGGAGCATCACCTCAGCATCGCATCCTCCAGTGAGTCCAGCGAGCACTGCATGGAGGAGGTGCAGAAGGCACCGGTGAGCGAGCACACGTGTGCTTCTGAGCACGTGTCGTTTTCTTCCTGTGTCGTTAACCGTAACGTGTCGGTGCTGGTTCTGTACCTCGACACATGTGGCTTCTTAGTTCTCGTCTGGAAGATCTCATCGGGTAATAGACATTCTGATCCATTCTGGTTTGGGAAAATGTCTCTAAAAAGAAAATATCACCTTTAGAAGGTGATATTTGGGTCAGTTGTGTGCTTCCTAAAAATTAGCATGTTGTGGACAGATTGCTGTAAAGCTTCACTGCTCCTCGTGTGCTGTGGTGCAACGGGAGACTGAATTAATGCTATTACTGTGCTTTCAGTCATTCTATCTACAGAGAACCAAAAGTTAAATGTATTTCGTTTATGTATCTTTTAATGCACATTTTTGTAATCTTTGAAACATTGGTTATCATTCTTTTCCCTAAGTTGACTTTGCAGCAGGTCTATGCCAGTGTAAACAAAATCAAGAATCTAGGCCAGCGGCTGTACATCGAGTCAAGGGCCAAATCACCAAAGAAGCAAGTGATGGAGACCGACCCGGGACAGCGTGGTGGTGAGTCAGCAGGGTCGCCCCGCCCCGCTCCCAGAGCGGCCCTCACGAAGCCACGACTCTGGGCTGCTGCTGTTCAGGCTTACGTGCCCAGATAACAAAAGTAACAGTACTACTACTACTAATAACAATGGCAGCAGCAAATACTGTCCCGAAAGCTAAATGGTATTAGAATGTATTCACAGTATACTTCTACTAAAGAATTGACTTTTCTGCTAACTCCACCCAATTCATAGATTCCCTCCATATGAGCTATCTGTAAACCAAAAGAGGGAATTTTAGAATACATTTCAGATAATAAGTATATTAAAATGATAATCCTTCCCTTTCATTTCAAACAAATGAAGAATGTTTGTGACCTAAATTGAATGAAAAACTTGGCCTTTTTCTTGATTACATGTTTACTTTTCTCAAATATGAGGTAGGGAGCACCCCAGAGGAATTGGATCAGTCGTGATAGTTGACGTTATTGTGAGAAGCTAACCTGTGTGCTTCTATATACAGAATTATATAGTTCTGTATATATAAAGTTTTATAATATAGAGATCAAATTATGCTAACTTCTTAACTTAGATAACTTTTTCTTAATTTTTCTCCTTGAATGTTAATATCAATATAATTTGGGAAGTCGTTATAGATTTTGGCCACCTAAATGTCCTTGATGGTCCCTACCACTGTCAAATGTGGGTGTTCTACACAGTAGGGTGAAAATTCTTCTCTTAAGTCAATAATAATAATAGTAGCTGTACTTTCCAGGACTTGATATGATTGCCACAAGAAAAATATCAAACTGCTGCTCCTACAGGTGATATCACTGGGAGCCCGTAGGACACCCTCCAGATACAGCAAGTCCCGTCCTTTAGTTTTTTGGGTTCTTATTCATCTTGGCAGGAGGTTTCAAGTTCTGTTTGTTTCTTTTGCTGTAGACGTAAGGGCACAAGGTAGAAATGACAACCTTTTTTGGTCCCGTGAAACCATCAGATATCCCCCACAAAAGAATTTATCTTAAATATCTTTCTTGTTGTGTATCATTATTCCATATCCTGCCAGAGAAAATTCTTTGAGGAGATTATTTTTTTTTTTTTGCAGTACGCAGGCTTCTCACTGTTGTGGCCTCTCCCGTTGCGGAGCACAGGCTCCGGACGCGCAGGCTCAGCAGCCATGGCTCACGGGCCCAGCCGCTCCGTGGCATGTGGGATCTTCCCGGACCAGGGCACGAACCCATGTCCACTGCATTGTCAGGCGGACTCTCAACCCCTGCGCCACCAGGGAAGCCCCTTTGAGGAGATTTAATCTAAAATTTCTAGATGTTTTCTTCATTGTCTGATCTAGTCAGTGCTACTTGCTGCTGCCTTGGCCTACGACCTCATGTTAGTGCCACAATCTTACATCCTGACCTCTGGAATTTCTTCTCAGGGTAGAAATCCTTTCTAACCTCCTGCTTTGTTCTGTTTCTTATCACCTGTCGTTGCATTGGTCTAGTAATACCATCAGTGCTGTTGTTCTGAAGGCTATATATTTAAGCATCATCCATATTCAATCATTCAACATTTTATAAAATTTAAGCAGTATCTAACCCTGTGTACTTAGGCTGCTATTTTAGAAACTGAAATTTTCTTACTACCTAGCTATGTGCTATGTTTGACTAATACACATCGGATGCCACTTTGGGGGAAAGTTATGCCATTTGGAATAACTTTGGAGAACTCATGTTATTTGGGCGTCTTGTTTTTATTAACAGCTTAAGACCTACAAGTTTAAAGAGCTAGTATAAAAATCTTTATTACTCTTTACTGAAGAAAAACAAGAAGGTGACTTAAAGATAGAAAACGTTGTAATTCGAATATTAGAAATTGAGTAGAGATATACACCAATGAAAAGGAAAATACTAAATGGTCATAGTATATATATTTTATTATATGCAGGGTGCTGGAGCACACAAGAACATAAGGTTTTAAGTATGTATGTTTACCTTTCTTATAAAGGCAGGTTATGCTTTAGAATAGAATAAGAAGGGAAACTTTTGGGTTTCCCTGGTGGTGCAGTGGTTAAGAGTCCGCCTGCCAGTGCAGGGGACACGGGTTTGATCTCTGGTCCGGGAGGATCCCACATGCCACGGAGCAACTAAGCCTGTGAGATACAACTACTGAGCCTGCACTCTAGAGTTCACGAACCACAACTGCTGAGCCTGCGTGCCGCAGCTACTGAAGCCCATACACCTGGAGTTCATGCTCCACAGCAAGAGAGGCCACCGCAATGAGAAGCCCGTGTACTGCAACGAAGAGTAGCCCCCGCTCGCCGCAACTAGAGAAAGCCCACGTGCAGCAACGAAGACCCAATGCGGCCAAAAATAAATAAAATAAATAAATTTTTTTTTAAAAAAAAGAAGGGAAACTTTTAAACTTATTACGGAAAGGCAGGGAACAACAAAGAGATGTAAAGTTCCTTCCTCAGCCATACAGACCGATGCCAGCTGCCAGAGAAGTAATTGGGGAAATTGGGGAAAACTGAACGTTCTACTGCGAGGGTGATGCAAAGCCCAAGTGAAAGAAGATGATTCATACACTGAACTAACTCAGAGTGAGAGTGCTTTGGTTTCTGCTCAGGGAGAGCTGGAAAGAGCATCATTCCAAACTTACGAGGAAAAAAGCCAGACGGGCAGCAAGTTCGTGTTCTTTCTTGAACCCGTCAGAGTGCTGAGGTTACAGGGCAGCCAGCAGGCCTGAAATCTGGGGAGAGGCACATACTTGCAAGGAGAAGTGAGGTAAGTGCTGGATCCTGTGACTGACTGATTCAAGTCACCTACAAGAGACAGACCTTCTCTGAGGCACAGTGCAGGGAAGACCAAAGCCTGGAAGTGGAGCAGATGTTGGAAAAAAGAGCTCTCAGGAAACCAGCCTCCACCTGAAGCACAGAGTGTCACTAGAGGGATCTGAAAGCTGTCATACAGTGAGTGAAACCATAGCAACAACAAACCTCAGACCTGGCCTAAAGTTTAATTAGATTAACCGGAACACAGACCTAGTGGAAGGAGAGGCAAGCTCAGTCCCTACTGTCTTATACATGTTCACTTTTCAGCAAATTATGAAGCATATGAAAAGCAAGGAAAAAAACCTCCTAAGAGACAAAGCAGTCATCCGAACAAGAACAAGAGTCGGGTAGGACACAGATGTTGGAAATAACTCTGAATAATAAATACATTAAAGGCTCTAATGGACAAAGTAGGTAACATGCAGAAACCGCCGAAGTAATCTCAGCATCGAAATGGAACACGAAAGAAAGGATCAGATGGAAATGTTAGAAATGCTGGAGATGAATATATGCCTTTGGTGGGCACTCAACCAAGAAAAGAATCAGTAAAGTTGAAGATAGATAAATAGAAATTACACAGCTGAAACACAAAGAGAAAGGAACATACAAGATAGAGCCTTTTAAGAATTTGGGGACAAGATTAAATGATCCAACATATGAGTAATTGGAATCCCGGGAAAAATACTCGAAATGATGGCTGATTTTCCAGATTCAAAGAACATCAAGTAGCGTAATTACAAAAAAAAGAAAAAAAAGAAAAAAAGAAAAACACCACACACTTGGGCATATCATATTCAAACTAAAATAAAACCAAAGAGAATATCTTGAAGGCAACCAGAGGAAAATGATAGATTACATAAAAACAAAGATAAGAATAAGAATTACAGGAGACATTTCTTCAGAGACTGTGAACGTTAGAACACAATAGAGTAACATCTTCAAAGGCAAGAAACCGTCAGCGTAGAATGGTACACGCAGTGGGAAGTATCTTTCAGAAATGAAGGAGATATAAAGATTTTTCTCAGACAAAAACTATGGGAATGTATTGCCAGCAGATCTGTTCTATAAGAATCCTAAAGGAATTTGTAAAGGTAGAAGGAACATGATGTCAGACATAACACTTGGATCTGCACAAAGAAATGAAGAGCACTGGAAGTGGAATAAATGAAGATAAAATAAATTTTATTTTTTACTTATTTTTAATTACTGTAAAACATAACTAACTAAAGCAACAATAGTATTCTGCACGTATAACATGTAAAAATACTGCAAAGGATGGGAGTGAGGTATTAGGAATATACTGTGTAAATTCTTCCCATATTATAGTATTTGGAGTATGCTATTTGGAGGTAGAAACTGAGTCCTTAAAGATGTATATTGTAAACTTTAGGACAATTATTAGTAAAAGTTTTTAAAGAAGTGTAAATAATGTCAGTAGAGGTGTTAAAATGTAATTTAAAACACTTAACCCAAAATGAGGTAGAAAAGGAGGAAAAAAGAAACAAAAAACCCAGAAGGAACAAATGGAAAACAGCAAGAGGTACATTTTAATCCAGCTACATCAATCACATTAAATGTGAATGATCTCAGTATATCAGTGAAAAGACTTGGAAATTGTGAAATTGGATGAAAAAACAAGATGCAGCTACCTATTATCTACAAAAACCCATTATGAAAATTAAAAACATAGGTTAAAAGTAAAAGGTTAGAAAAGATATACCGTGCTAACAGGAATCAAAGGAAAACGGGAAAGCTATACTAAGGTCAGACACAGTAGACTTTAGAACAAGGGCTTCAGAGAGAGATTGCATAAAGACAAGGGGGGTGATTCTCTGAGAATATAAAACAATCCTGTTTAGGCACCTAACATCAGAGCTTCAAAATACACGAAGCAAAAACTGATAAAAACTTCAAGGAGAAATAAACAAATCCACAGTGATAGTCGGGGACTGCAGCAAATCAAAACCGTGATGAGATATCAGCTCACACCTGTCAGAATGGCCGTCGTCAAAAGGACAAGAAATAGCAAGTGTTGGTGAGAACGAAGAGGAAAGGGAGCCCATTTACACTGTTCGTGGGGATGTAAATTGGTGCAGCCTCTATGGAAAACAGTATGGGGCTTCCTCAAAAAATTAAAAATAGAACTACCATATGATCCAGCAGTCCCATTTATGAGTATTTATCTGAAGAAAACCAACACACTAATTTGAAAAAATATGTGCGCCACTATGTTCCCTGCGGAATTATTTACAATAACCAAGATACGGAAACAACCTAAGTGTGCATCCGTGGGTGATTGGATAGAGGAACTGGTATAGAGAGAGAATGGAATACTATTTGGCTACAAAAAAAGAATGACATCTTCCTTGTGGCAACACGGATGGACCTCAGGGGTATTATGCTACATGAAATAAGTCAGAGAAGGACAAGTAGCATATGATTTCACTTGTATGTGGAATCTAAAACTACAAACCAGAGCTCCTAGATACAGAGGATAAATCGGTGGTTGCCAGAGGGGAAGGGGGTTGGGAGGTGGGCAAAATGGGTGAAGGGGATCAGAAGGTACAAATTTCCATCTATAAAACAAATAAATCATAGGGATGTAACGTGCAGCTTGGGGGCTATAGTCAGTGATATTGTACTGCAGATTTGAAAGTTGCTCTTATCACAGGAAAAACATTCTTTAACTTTATATGGTGACAGACGGTAACTAGATTATTGTGATCATTTTGCAGTGTATACAAATGTTGACACATTATGTTGTACACTTGAGGCTGATAGAATGTTGCCTGTCGATTATACTTCAATTTTTAAAATATAAATTTCTAGAAGAAAACATAGGAGAAAATCTTTGTAATATTGGGTTTGGAAAGAGGTTTTAGATATGACATCAAAAGCATGATCCATAAAAGAAAGAAATTGATAAATTAGACTTTATTGAAATTAAAACTGTTTCTTTGAAAGACGTTGGTAAGACATTGGTAAGACAATGAAAAGACAAAATATTTGCAAATTATATATAAAGAGCTGTATCCAGAATACATAAAGAACTCTCAAAATTTAACAATAAGAAGTTAAACATCCCAATTTTAAAATGGTCAAGAGATCTAAACACTTTTCCAGTGAAGGTATAGATGGCAAATAGCATATGAAACAACACTCAATCTCATTGGTCATTAGGAAGTTAAAAACACATCACACACCCGTTAAAATGGCTAAAATTAAAAGAACGAAAACTGACAATACTGAGTTCTGGCAAGAATGCAGAGTAACTGGAGCTGTCACGTTGCTGAGGGTAATGTAAAATTGTGCAGCCACTTGGGAAAATGCAGCAATTTATTATAAAGTTAAATATCTTACAATCTTACCATATTACTCAGCAATTCCATTCTTAGTTATTTACCCAAGTGAAAAAAAGAAGCAAGTTCACACAAAATCCTGTCTGAAAATGTTTATGACACTTTATTCACACTCACCCAAAATTGGAAACAACTTCCATGTCATTCAGCAGGTGAGTAGATAAACTGTGATACATCCACCCAATGGAATACTACTCAGCAATAAAGAAAAATGAACTTGGGCTTCCCTGGTGGCTCAGTAGTTGAGAGTCCGCCTGCCGATGCAGGGGACACGGGTTCGTGCTCTGGTCCGGGAAGATCCCACATGCCGCGGAGCGGCTGGGCCCGTGAGCCATGGCCGCTGAGCCTGTGCATCCGGAGCCTGTGCTCCGCAACGGGAGAGGCCACAACAGTGAGAGGCCCGTGTACCGCAAAAAAAAAAAAAAGAGAGAAAAGAAAAAAAAAATGAACTTGATTCATGCAGCAATGCAGATGGATCTTAAATGCATTTTGCTAAGTTAAAGAAGCCAGAGCTAAAAGGTTGCATGTTGTGTGGTTCTGTTCTGGGAAGGCATTACTTCTGGAACACAGTAGGTCCGGAAAACAGATCAGTATTTGCTAAGGTTGCGGGATGTGTTGACTGCAAAGAGGCAGCTGGGGGGAACTGTTTGAGTGAGAGGAACGTCCTTTTCGTTGCTCTGGTGGTGGAATCACAACTGGCTGTGCATTTGTTAAGACTCATAGATCTGTGTGCCTCACCCCACCCCAGAATGTAGAGGGAACCCAAGATGAGGCATAGGCTGTGACAAGTGACCCTCACCAAGTTACGAACTAATGGCATAAACATCCTGAAGCAGGTGGGGAAGAAAGTTGCTGAGTAGCTTTGCAAATCGGTGTCTTCGCTGGTCACCCCAGCACTAAATCCAAAACGTGAATGTACACAAACACAGTGTTCAGGAAACTGACTTCTCACCATAGTGCAGGCTAGCGATTCTGAGGCTACTTTACGTGCACAGTAGAACTGAGCAAGTAGGCAAACACATTGCAGATAATGAGATTCCTCGCTACTGGAGAGAGCAAATGAGCAGAGGGAATGCTAGCGTGAGCTCTGGTGCTGGATTGGAGTTAAGGGTATCAGCATGAACTCATGCCTTTTTGCTTGATGGATGGACGGATGGACAGACAAGAGTTGATATACATACAGATATATATTTGTTTTGTCCATTGAGGGGACCTACAAGGAGGGACACATTTACCAATGAGCACACCCAGCACCCAGGTCTTAGTTCCTATGTGTTTTTCCCGTAAAAGAAACCAGAGAAGTAAGGAAGTAAGGAAGTGCTCAAGAAAAAAGGGAGAAAATGGCATGTCCGAGGGACACAGGAGACAACTTGAAAGAGCACGTAATGACCCAAACTGGAACAATTTGAGCAACAAAATAAATAATGATAGTATTGGATTATAACACAGCAAATGAGTATCCAGGAGTCCCTGCTGATAAATGATTGAATGAATAAATAAAAGGGAAAGGGGAGAAGGGAAACTCTTCCTAATAGAAAAAGTTTGATTAATGTAGGAATAAAAAAATAGGAAATTGCTATCAGAATGCCACAGTAGTCATTATGCTGTACGCCTTAAACTTACTACTGTATGTCAATTATATTTCAATAAGACTTAGAGAATGAAGAAAGGATTCCACAGTAGTAACTGTTGCAGGGCATATCCTCCAGTGAGTGCTAAAATTAGATGAAAGTTTCTTTAAAATTGTCGTTTTAGGTATGTAATTTCCTATTTTTAAATGTACAGTTTGGTGGCATTAAGTATATTCACAGTGTTGTGCAAACAATAGGTGAAAGTATTAAAAAAACAGGATATTTGCATGGCTTCAAAGTATTCCTCCAGAACATTTATTGCTTACATCTTTTATTACATTGTAAAATAGTAACTTTATATAAGAGAAACCTGGCAGGCATCACCTTAACCAATGATCAAGGTTAATGTGTCAATAATAAAACATCACCATCATGAACTGCACTTCTGTGGCAATTTTCCCCAAGATGCATGACCTCAACCTAATCATAAGAAAACACCAGAGAAACGCAAATGGAGGGGCATTTCTAAAAAATTCCTGCCCCGTACTCTTCAAAAGTTGTCAGGATCATGAAAGATAAGGAAAGACTAAGGAGGCATTTGACAACTAAATTCACTTGTGACACCCTGGTTGGACTTCTGGACCAGAAAAGTGACACTTAGTGGGAAAACAGGTGAAATCCAAATGGCCGGTAGCTCAGTGTGCCGCTGTTAATTTCCTAGTGTCATTCATTTTCCTATGGTCATGTGAGGTGTGACATAGTGGAAGCTGGGTGAATGGCATATGGGAACTCTACCATTTTTGTAACCCTTTGAAACCTTCAAGTTGAAAATTATTAAAAAATTAGAAGTAAAATTAGGGCTTCCCTGGTGGCGCAGTGGTTGAGAGTCCGCCTGCCGATGCAGGGGACACGGGTTCGTGCCCCGGTCCGGGAGGATCCCACATGCCGCGGAGCGGCTGGGCCCGTGAGCCATGGCCGCTGAGCCTGCGCGTCCGGAGCCTGTGCTCCGCAATGGGAGAGGCTACAACAGTGAGAGGCCCGCGTACCGCAAAGAAAAAAAAAAAAAAGTAAAATTAATGAGTGAAAGTGAAGCAGTTTTCCATAATTCCCTCTGAAAATAGAGAAGCCTCTTCCAAGCAGCTAAACTAACCTTTATTAATAGTATCAACAGTAGCTAATATTTCTTAGTCTCTCAACAGCATTTGCGTAATTCTTTACTCTTCTTCCTTGAAATAGTTTCCCCTCTTGGTTTCCATGACACCAGACCTTGCAGGATCTGTCTCTTCCTGGATAAGTCTCCTTCTGGCTTATTCTCTACTGAAAGTTCAAGTTCTTCAGCACTCCAGACTGAGGTCTTTTTTCCTCTCTATATATCTCTGCTATCTGGTATGGTAGCCACTAACCACATTTTGCAATTTAAATTCAAATTAATTACAAATAAATAAAATGTGAAATTTAGTTCCTCAGTTGCTGTAGCCACACTTCAAATGCTAGTCGCTGGGTCTGGTGTTAGTGGCTACCAGGTTGGACAGCACAGATAAAGGACAATTCTGTCATTGTGGAACGTTCTGTTGGACACCAGTTCAACACAAGCAGTGCTGTGTACTCTCCGTTGCAACACATAAGCAATGCACTATGTCTGTCATGCCCCTTAGTGATGCCAAGATCAGTCAGTTGTACAGGTAGTAACATTGTGAAGGTCCCCGTCAACCTTTCACCTTTGGTTTTATTCCTTGGTAATCTTTGCCTGAAGCAGTTGTTTTACTCCTTTTTTAAAAAGATACATATGAAATTATTCATGTAATTGTTCTAGGTGGTATCTTTCTATATCAGTGCATTTAAATCTGAGCTCATTTTTAGTAACTACATAATGTTTACTGTATATGTCCTAAAGTATCGTGTATACCCCAAAGTACTATTTAATTTTGCTGAATAAGTGCATATTCTCAAGCATGTGGTATTTTAAATTGTGCATCCTTTCTCTTTCAGATGAGCAGAAGACCTTTTCTTCCTTCCAGACATTAAAAAATAATAGCATGTACCCCGAGTCTTGTGAGGATTTGAGAAGGTGTCAGCATAGCCCATCCTATCAGCAGATAAACTGTATTGACAGCGTTGTCAGGTATGAGACACAAGTTTTGATAACATGTTAGTTTTTCCAGAAGCATATGTTGTCACTATGGGGCCTTTATATCATTTTTTTTTTTTTTCTTTGCGGTATGCGGGCCTCTCACTGTTGTGGCCTCTCCCGCTGCGGAGCACAGGCTCTGGACATGCAGGCTCAGCGGCCATGGCTCACGGGCCCAGCCGCTCCGCGGCATGTGGGATCTTCCCGGACCGGGGCACGAACCCGTGTCCCCTGCATCGGCAGGCGGACTCTCAACCACTGCGCCACCAGGGAAGCCCCTGTATCAGCTGTTTATTTTTCACTATAAATCAATGGATATCTACTACTAACAACTCATAATAAATTGAACATTTTGGGGGATGCAAAAAATTAGAAGATGCATCCCTTCTTTGAATATAGTTCAGAAGACAAGACCTACACTCATAAAAATTAAGATTTGACGATCAGTTCAAGACCATAGTCAGGGAAATGTAACAACCCCGTGATGTAGGCCAGGATGGTCAGGGAAGCCTTCACCCAGGAAGAAAGTGAGGGACTTCCCTGGTGGTCCAGGGGTAAAGACTCTGCGCTCCCACTGCAGGGGCACAGGGTTCGATCCCTGTTCGGGAAACTAAGATCCCACATGGCGCGCAGCGCGGCCAAAAAAAAAAGAATGTGAAATACCCCAACAGAGGTGGCGTGAGAAAAGCAGAAAGGTGGAGGATGGCAAAGTTGGGAGCAGGTAGGAATACGCAACCGAATTACCTTGTTGCAGGTACCTGAAGAGCTACAACATTCCAGCTTTGAAGAGAAAGTGTATCTCCTGTACAAATACGACTTCCTCGTCCTCGGAAGAAGACGGACAGAGCCACAGAGCAGATGATGTCCAAGCATTGCAAGGTGACAGGAATGCCTTTCATAGTTAGATCAAGAGAGTTATTACAAAGCCACCCCTCTCTGTTTTCTCTCTAATCTTTTGACTTTAATTATTTCATTGTAATCACAAAGAATCCACATTGCCTCTTTATGGCCAGTAGGTTTTAACTTGTCAGTTATAAGTGGGTGTAAACTGTTTGGGTCTTTAATATTGAATTTCCAGTTGGGAATTTTTCTTTTCACTGTCAGTTGCTCTTACATCACCAGCTGTTTCTCAGATCCCAGCCGTACCTACATCAGAAATGCCAGCTAATGGACGGTCCACAGATGCTGAAGGAGGAGCTCCACAGGCCCTGACCAAGGAGGCTCTGAGCCTGGACGTGAGGCAGTGCAGCTACAGCAGCACCGTTGTTCACATGCCACCACTGGAGTCAGGTACCATGGTACCTTCTATTTTAAAATACACTCAACGTTAAATACACCGTCGTGAGAAAACAAGTCATTAATGCCATTTACTTAGCAATGACATCTAAATTATAAATACTTTTTTCTTTAATTCAGTTACAGTATTTTTGGAAATATCATCATGTTTATGTTGGTTACATACTTAGGACTGTATTTCTTAGTTATGTCCTCTGCCAGTCAACTCTTGACACACTTAAGGCACCTAGAATAGTACCTGATACATAATAATAAGCCCTCAATTGTTGATGGAACTGCCTTGGGTCACTTTGTTGCTGACCTTGAAAGAAAGTGTCCAATTCAAACTTGGACTGTAGTTGTGACTAGATGGGTCATATATACATTCAAATTTTGTTTGGTAACAGTGAGGACAGTATGTTTGAAATGCTCTTCCTTTGACATAATGATTTGGTGAACTATTCTGATGTCTTCTTTTTATTCCTTTTTACTGTCTCCTATCCTTTTTCACTTTTGCATTATTCATGAGGGTTTGGTGGATGAGGAAATGGTGACAAACGTGTTCAATCAGGTTTTTGGATTATGTCTAACACCTTTGCTAGTCTTCAGTGGTATATAAGTTACCATATGCTGAGCTGTGACTGTGTACCATTCCCTTCCCCTAGTTCTTCATATAAATTAATTCATTTAATCCTCACAACCACCCTTTGAGGTGGAGAACGTTATGTTACTAGGTGGATTGTGGATTGGTGGGAAAAGGCCAGATCGACAGCTGTTGTGAGATTAGATTATTTCTGTTTGTTTTTATTATATTATTGATATTATATTATACTATTAGATGATTTCTGTATATCTTATTCTATTATTTCTATTATTTCTAATTAGCCACAGATAGAGTTGTTTTGGAGTTGAGCTAGTCCCTCAGGAGAGGAGCAGATGCGTGTTTTTAGTGTACCTATTCTTAAGTGCTTTGGATTCCTGTGTGGGCGTGTAGCTGTTAGTGACAGAGTCCGTGCAAGGTAGGGCCTCACCCAGCATGGAAAGCTCTTTTTTTGACTGTGCCACTATACTTTGTGTACTCTGGTTGTATATGACTGTTTTGAAAGAATCTATACTACAATCTACATGCTTTCATTTAAAGAATAAGGGATATTTACTGATAATCATTTCTCCTGACCTTAAACCAGTCTCAGCATCTACAGGTGCTCATCTTTATTCTAAGGAGAGAAAGCAGAATCAGAGTCCAGATGTTCTTGAACTGCATCTGTCTTTTGCTTTCTGGAAAGCCCGTACTCCTGGAGTTTATACCTTATGCTAATAATGAGTTGGGTCTGAGGACCATGACCCCAAATGCATTTCTCTGCAAGTTATTACTTCTGTTTTATATATGGAACAATTAAGGCACGAACAGGTTAAGTAACAACTTGTCCAAAGTCACACAGTAAACGAGTGGCAGAGTAGAGAATCAAACACTGACAATTAGTCTCCAGAAACCATTGCCATTACGGATATTTTAAAATCTATAACAGGGTTGATGGAGTATGAGATATAAAAATTAGCTAAAAAGCCAAGAGATAAACTAAAATGTAATTTTTAAAAACAAATAATCCAAAAGAAGGATAGGAAAGGACGATTAGGGCAACAACAACAACCATAAAACCAGGGAACCTATCAAACCAATAAAATAATAGCTCTAAATCCAACAAGTCTATAATTACATAAAATGGCAGAAATTGTCAGAACAGATAAAAATAAATCAAGACCCAAGTATGTGCTGTCTGCAGAGTACAATTTAAATATAAATTCACAAATGGGTTGAGAACAATTGGATGGGGAAGATGCACAATCCAAACAACACGCCTAAAAAGGCTGAGTGCCTGTATTAATAATAGACTTCAGGAGGGAGTCTCACCAGAGACATTTCATTGTGACAAAGCAGCCAGTTCATCTAATAAATAACAAACATGGAAGTGTTTTCACTCATAACAGACCTTTAAAGATATGAAGCAAAAATTGAATGAGTCAGAGAAAGTCTTTCCATAATCATAGTTGAAGAACTTAACACCCCTTTTCTGCAAATGTTAAAACATCTTAATGAAATAGATGATCTGAACAGTGCGGTCAGCCACTTGACCTAATTGATATCTAGAGAACACAACACACAATAACTGCATTATACGTATTCTTTTCAAGTGCACATGATATGTTCACTGAGATATAAAATAGGTTGGGATGTAATACAAGTCTCAAATTTGAAATAATTGATGTTTTACAAACTACACTCTTTGGCTAGAGTTAATTCAATTAGAAATCAGTAAAAGTAAGATATTTATAAAGAGATTAATAACTTGAAATGCTAATGTTGGAGAAGAAAAGTCTCAAATCAGGGATCTAAAGTTCCACTTTAAGAAGCTAGCCAAAAATAAAACAAGCCAAAACCAAAAACACAATAAACCCAGGTAGAAGGAGGGAAGTAATAGAGATAAGAGCAGAAATCAACAAAATAAAAAACAGTACAGAAAATTAAAGCTCAAAGTTGCTTCTCTGAAGATGAACAAAAATTGATAAACCCTTTATGCCAAGTACCACACAGTTTTGATTCCTATAGTTTTATAGTAAGTCTTGAAATCAGGTAGTGTAAATCCTCCAACTTTGTTCATTTTCAAGATTGCTTTGAATATTCTAATTCAAAAAGTCCTGCAGCGGGGCTTCCCTCATGGTGCAGTGGTTAAGAATCCGCCTGCCAACACAGGGGACACGGGTTCAATCCCTGGTCCGGGAAGATCCCACATACCATGGAGCAGCTAAGCCCGAGTGCCACAGCTACTGAGCCTGCGCTCTAGAGCCCACGAGCCACAACTACTGAGCCCACGAGCCACAGCTACTGAAGCCTGCGTGCCTAGAGTCTGTGCTCTGCAACAAGAGAAGCGACAACAATGAGAAGCCCGCACACCAAAACGAAGAGTAGCCTCCGCTCACCGCAACTAGAGAAAGCCCACACGCAGCAACGAAGACCCAATGCAGCCAAAAATAAATAAATTAAGTAAATAAAATTTTTTTTAAATTAAAAAAAAAAAGCCCTGCAGGGATTTGAATTGATATATTGAATCTATATATCAACTTGGGGAGAATTGATATCTCAAAAATGTAGAGTCCTCTAATCCATGAACCTGGTATATCTATTCATTTATTTAGGTATTCTTAAATTCCTCACAGTAATATCTTACAGTTTTCAGTGTACAGATCTTGCATATCTTTTGTCAGTTTTAACCTCAAGTATTTCATATTATAAATAGGATTATTTTTAATGTCAGTTTCCAATTGTTTGTTGCTAGTATATAGAAATATAATTGATTTTTGTATATTAATCTTTTATTCTACAGGCTTGCTAAACTCACTTATTAGTTCTAGAAACTTTTTGTCGATTCCATAGGATTTTCTACATGTATGATCACGTCTATGAAAGTCAGTTTTACTTTTTTTCCAATCTTCTTTTTAATCTTTTATTTGTTTGTTTTTTTGCCTTCTTGAACTGGCTAGAACCTCTAATAAATATTGAATAAAAGTTGCAAGAGCAACTATTCTTATGTTTTTCCTGATCTTGGAGAAAAAACATTAATTATGTTAGTCCTAGGTTTTTCATAAATGTACTTTATCAAATTGAGGACGTTCCCTTCTATTCCTAATATCTTCAGAATTTTTTTTATCAGAAATGGATGTTGGATTTTGTCAAATCTATCTGTTGAGATAATCATAAGATTTTTCTTTTTTAGTTTCTTTTTCAGTTTGTTAATATGATGAATTAACTATTTTTATTTCATTCAGTTTATTTAAACTGAAAAAAAAAAAACAGTTCACCCATTTCACCCACCCCCCGCCTCTGGCAACCACCAATCTGTTCTCTGTATCTGTGAGCTTGACTTTTTTAAATAATTTATTTTTAGATTCCATATATAAGAGAGATCATATGATATTCGCTGTCTGACTTATTTTACTTAGCATAATGCCATCAAGGTCCATCTATGCTGTTTAAATGGCAAGATTTCATCGTTTCTTATAGCTGGATAATATTCCTGTATGTGTGTGTGCGTGTGTGTGTAGACCGGAGGTTCTCTGTACATCCATTGATGGATATTTAGGTAGTTTCCATGTGTTGGCTGTTGTAAATAGTGCTCCAGTGAACGTGGAGGTGCGTTCATCTTTTCCAATTAGTGTTTTTGTTTTCTTCAGATAAATACCCAGTAGTGAACTTGCTGGTTCATATGATAGTTCTACTTTTAGTTTTTTGAGGAACCTCCGTACAGTTTTATAAAGTGACTGCACCAGTTTACATTCCCACCAACAGTGCCCAAGGGTTCCCTTTTCTCCACATCCTTACAAACACATTATTATTATTATTTTGGCTTTTGACCAATCTTCTTTTATCTTATTTTTTTTTAGTTTTTTAATTTTATATTGGAGTATAGTTGATTTACAATGTTGTGTTAGTTTCAGGTATACTACAGCAAAGTGATTTAATTGTACACATGCATATATGTATTCTTTTTCAGATTCTTTTTCCATATAAGTTATTACAGAGTATTGAGTAGAGTTCCCTGTGCCATACATAGGTCCTTGTTGATTACCTATTTTATATATAGTAGTTTGTATATGTTAATCCCAACCTCCTAATTTATCCCTCCTCCTCCCCCACCTTTCCCATTTGGTAACCATAAGCTTGTGTTCTAAGTCTGTGAGTCTGTTTCTGTTTTGTAAATAAGTTCATTTTATCATTTTTTTAGAGTCCACATGTAAGGGACATCATAAGATATTTGTCTTTCTCTGTCTGACTTACTTCAGTTAGTATGATCATCTCTAGGTCCATCCATGTTGCTGCAAATGGCATTATTTCATTCTTTTCTATGACTGAGTAATATTCCATTGTGTATATATACCACATCTTCTTTATCCATTCCTCTGTTGATGGACATTTAGGTTGCTTCCATGTCTTGGCTATTGTGAATACTGCTGCTGTGAACACTGCTGTGCATGTATCTTTTTGCAGTTTTTGTCTTTTCTGGATATATGCCCAGGAGTGGGATTGCAGGATCGTATGGCAACTCTAGTTTTTAAAGAACCTCCATACTGTTCTCCATAGTGGCTGTATCAATTTACATTCCCACCAACAGTGTAGGAGGGTTCCCTTTTCTCCACACCGTCTCCAGCATTTATTATTTGTAGACCTTTTGATGATGGCCATTCTCACCAGTGTGAGGTGACATCTCATTGTAGTTCTGATTTTCATTTCTCTAATAATCAGTGACGTTGAGCATCTTTTCATGTGCTTTTTGGCCATATGTATGTCTTTTTTGGAGAAATGTCTTTTTAGGTTTTCTGCCCATTTTTAAATCAGATTGCTTATTTTTTTGTTTTTTTGGCTGTTGAATTGTATGAGCTCTTTATATATTTTGGATATTAGCCACTTACCAAGTATATGATTTGCAAATATTTTCTCCCATTCAGTTGGTTGCCTTTTCATTTTGTTGATCATTTCCTTTGCTGGGCAAAAGTTTTGTTCTTCTTTCTCAAGATTGCTTTGGCTATTCAGGGTCTTTGATGTTTCCATACAAATTTTTCGACTGTTTGTTCTATTTCTCTGAAAAATGCTATTGGAATTTTGATAGAGATTGCCTTGAATTTGTATATTGCTTTGGGTAGCATGGACATTTTAACAATATTGATTCTTCCAATCCATGTGCACGAAATATCCTTCGATGTATTTGTGTCTTCTTCAATTTTAAATGTTAAAATATCTTTGCATTCCTGGGTTAAACCCCACTTGGTCATGATGTATTTCCTTTTTTATATATTGGATTCATTTTGCTAAAATTTTCATAAGAATTTCGAGATCTATGTTTATGAGAGCGATTGGTCTGTCATTTTGTTTGCTTTTGTTTTAATGACTTTGGTTTTGGTATCAGGATACTCCTGGCCTCATAGCATGAGCTGGGAAGTGTTTTGTTCTCTTCAGTTTTCTAGAAGACTTTATGTAGAATTGGTATTTTTTCTTCCTTAAATGTTTGCTCAAACTCACCAGTAAAGCCATCTGGGCTTGAAGTTTTCTTGGTGGAGAAGTTTTTAACTACAAATTCAATTTTTTAAGTAGATATGGGGCTATTCAGGTTTTCTACCTCTTGTTGAGTGATCTTTGTTAGTGTGTATGTCCCAAAGAACTGGTCGATTTTGTCTAAGTTGTCAAGTTTATTGGAAAAAGTTGTTTATAATGTTCCCTTATTATTCTTTTGATGTCTAGTGATAGTAGGGTCTCTAGTGATGTTTCCGCTATCATTTCTGAAATTGGTAACTTATATCTGCTCTTTTTTTCCTCATCAGTCTTGCTAGAGTTTAATCAATTTTACTGTTCTCTGCAAAGAGCCAGCTTAAAATTTTATTGATTTTCTCTCTTTATTATTTTTCTGTTTTCTACAATACTTAACATATGTTTACTCTAATCTTTCTTATTTCCTTTCTTCTGCTTACTTTTGTTTTACCTTGCTCTTGTTTTTCCAGTTTCTTAAGATGGAAGCTGAAGTCATTGATTTCAGATATTTCTTCCCTAGTGGATTTTAGTGTAAATTTTTCTTCTACTCTCAGCTGCATTTCACACATTTTGATGTATTTCATTTCATTTTCATCATGTTCAAATGCTGCCTAATATCCCTTTTTATATCTTCTCTGAAATCATTTACATTATCACCAATGTCATATATATATATATATCATCATATATTATTTAGAAAGCATATTTAGAGATTTTCCAGACCTCTTTATGTTATTGATTTCTAATTTAATCCCATTTTGGTCAGAGAAAATACAAAACTTGAATTCTTTTAAATTTATTGAGGCTTGTTTTATGGTCTGTATATGGTCTATCTTGGTAAATGTTCTGTATGCACTTGGAAAGGATGTTTATTCTGCCCAGTGTGTGAACTAGGTCAGGTTGGTTGATAGTCTTGTTCAAGTCTTCTCTATCCCCCAGTTTTCTGAATCCTTGCTGTACCTCAGGAGGAGTGTTAAAGTCTCTGGCTGTAATTGTGGGCTTGTCTATTTCTCCTTGCCATTTTATCAGTTTTTGCTTCGTGCATTTTGAAGCTTTCTTACTTTGTGCATAAATGTTTAGAATTGCTGTGTCCTTTTGATGAATTTATCCTTTTATCATTGTGAAATGACCTTCTTATCGTTTGTCTATTCTTTGCTCTAAAATATACTTTGTCTTATGTTACTATATTCACTCCAGCGTTCTTTTTTTATTTTTGATTAGTGTTAACATGTTATATCTTTTTCCACCCTTTACTTTTAACCTATGTATGTCTTGGTATTTAACGTGGGCTTTATTTTAGTGGTTGCTTAGAGTTTATGATGTATATATTTAATTTTTGCCAGTCTACCTTCTAGAGATATTATACCATTTAATGCATAGTATAAGAAACTTAAAGTACTATACTTCCAGTTCCCCCCTTTGGCCTTTGTCTATTGGCATATATTTCTACATATGTTAGAAATCCCACACTACATTGTTATTACGCTTACTTACATAGTTATTATCTTTGAAAGAGGTTTAAATGTTTACCCCTGTAGTTATCTCTTCCAGTGCTTTTCATTCCTTTACGTAGATTCATCTGATATCACTCTCCTTCTGCCTGAGGGTATTCCTTTTCTGTCTCTTGTAGTACAGGTCTACTGATGATGAATTCTTCCCATTTTTGTATGTCTGAAAATGTCTTTATTTCACCTTCTTGTTTTAAAGACATTTTATCAGAGCGTAGAATTCTAGGTTGACAGTGTTTATCTTTCAGTACCTTAAAGATGCTGCCCCACTGTCTTCTCATTTGCATTGTTTCTGACAGGAAGTCTGCTGTCATATGTACTGTTTGCATGTCTTTTTTCTGGCTACTTGTAAGATTTTCTCCTCATCATTAATTTAAAGAATTTGAGGGACCTCCCTCATGGTGCAGTGGTTAAGAATCTGCCTGCCAATGCAGGGGACATGGGTTTGATCCCTGGTCCAGAAAGATCCCACATGCCGTGGAGCAGCTAAGCCTGTGTGCCACAACTACTGAACCTGCGCTCTAGAGCCCATGAGCCACAACTACTGAGCCTGTGTGCCAGAACTACTGAAGCCCACATGCCACAGCTGCTGAAGCCCGCTCACCTAGAGCCCGTGCTCTGCAACAAGAGAAGCCACCTCAATGAGAAGCCCGCGCACTGCGGTGAAGAGTAGCCCCCCGCTCACCGCAACTAGAGAAAGCCCACGCACAGCAACGAAGACCCAACACAGCCAAAAATTAATTAATTAATTAATTTTTTAAAAAAGAATTTGTGATGTCCATGATGTAGTGTTCTTCATGTTTTTTGTGCTTGGAGTTCATTGAGCTTCTTGGATTTGTAGGTTTAGAGTTTCCATCAAATAGAAAAGAATGTTTTCCGTTATATTTAAAATATTTTTTCTGTTTCCTCTTTTTCTGGGACTCAAGTTATAGGTATATAGGCTGCTTGAAGTTGTCTCACAGTCCACTGATGCTCTGTTCATTTAAGTCTTTTTCAATTTTTTAGGTCTTTGTTTCATTTTGGGACAGTCTCTGTTGCTATGTCTTCAGGTTCACTAGTATTTTCTATTACAATATCTAATCTGTTGTTATTTCCATTCAGTATATTTTCCAACTCACATATTTTAGTTTTCATTGCAGAAGTTCTGTTTGGATGTTGTTTAATATATCTTCCATGTCTTTATATAACATATTTAATCTTCCCTGTGGCTGTATGGAATACAGTATAAAACTATTAACGTTCTATCTGCCAATTCTAACATCTCTGCCAGCCCAGGGTTGGTTTTGCTTGATTAATTTTTCTCCTTATTGTGGGTTGTATTTTCCTGCTTCTTTGCATGCCTAGTCTTTGATTGGATGCCAGATACTGTGATTGGGTGCTGAATATTTCTGTATTGCTGTGAGCACCATTGAGCTTTATTCTGGGACCCAGTTAAGCAATGTGGAAACAGATTGGTCTTTTCAGGCTCTGCTTTTAAAATTGGTTAGGCTGGACCAGAGCAGTGTAGGGTAGGCCTAATTCTTCTCTGCTACTGAGGCAAGACCCTTCAGAGCATTCTACCCAATGCCCGGGGATTATGAGGTTTTTCTAGTCTGGCTGTTGGGAGTGAGCCCTGTTCTCCAGGTGGTGTGAGCTTCGATCTGATTCTTTCAGGTGATTTTTTTTCCTCCCATCTGTGCACTTGTGAGGACTCTGGGGTCCCTGCAGCTGTCTGGAGTCCTCTCTGTGCAGCTGTCCTCTACATTTCTCTTCCTGAAAACTCCAGCCACCGTGGCCTCCCCAGACTCTCAGCTCTGCCTCTGCTCTCAGGGGTCCCACAAGGCTCACCTGGTTTCCCCACCTTGCTCCTCAGAAACTCTCAAGGCAGTAAGCCAGGCAGATGTGGGGCTCACCTTGTTTTCCATCCCTTAAGAGTCACTCTCCTTTGTTACCTGATGTTCAGTGTCGTGGAACTTATTGTTTCATATATTTAGTCCCTTCCTGGTTGTTTCAGATGGGAAGGTCAGTCTAGTCCCTGTTCCTCCATCTTGGCCAAAATCCAAAGTGTTGACTTACTTCCGCTGTGTTGACTTACACTAGTCAGTGCCTGTTTCTGGAAGCAGAATGGGGGCATGCCCACCCACACCTCAGTACCACACAGCAGGGGAAAGGTGGAATGGACACTGGGAGAACCCACCAGTGTCCACCATAAAGTCTTTTGTACCTGGAAGAAGTAATGTTTAGAAGCAACTCAGCATCCATCTACAGATGCTTACTTTTGTAAAAAGTCATAAATAGGGCTTCCCTGGTGGCGCAGTGGTTGAGAGTCCGCCTGCCGATGCAGGGGACACGGGTTCGTGCCCCAGTCCAGGAAGATCCCACATGCCGCGGAGCGGCTGGGCCCGTGAGCCATGGCCGCTGAGCCTGCATGTCCAGAGCCTGTGCTCCGCAGCGGGAGAGGCCACAACAGTGAGAGGCCCGCGTACCGCAAAACAAACAAACAAACAAACAAACAAAAACAAAACAAAACAAAACAAAAAAAGTCATAAATACATCATATGTGATGCACTGATAAAAGGGATATTGTTAAATGAAAAAACACATTGCAGGCTAGTGTACAAGATTATATGCCGTTTGGGTAAACATGGAGGTGAAGAATAAGAATCTGTATTCATGCTTATTTATAGATGTGTAAAGAAAGTAGGCAGATATATAAGGAAATAAAAGAAATGGTTTTCTGTGGGGAGAATAAATGAGAACTAGGCAGATTGTGTACAGGGATAGGGAGAAGCTACTAAATGTCTTTCTAATACATGCTGATTTTTGAACCACGTGGGTATATTACATATTAAGAAAAATAAATCCAAACATAACAATTTCTTGGAGAGTTCAGGGAGATAGAAAATATTTACAATGAAAGCAAGATTTAAATAAGTATGTACCTTGAGTATTACAACTCTAAAACATATATACAAGTGTACAAAGAGTATAAAGAAAGGCAGAAAAATTAAAAATTTATCTGCTAGATTGATGAAGGTTTTATGTTCCAGCTGTTGTAATGATTGTAAACATTTCTTGAAAGATAACTAAATTAGTGAAAGTAAATAAATGCAAAATAACTGGTAGGAGTTAAAATTAAATCTGTCTTCCTCCACTTCATCAGAATTGAGTCCAGCAGAGCTTGGCACCCTGCCCTGTGAGCCCTGGACCCTCAGCACACACCCAGCTGCACTGGCCTCAGAACAGTTTAAACACACAGGGCTCACAAAAGCTGTGCTGTCAGCCCACACGCAGAAGGAAGAGCCGAGTTATGTGGATCAGTTCCGGGACAGGATTCTGTCATCGCCCTACGGCTCCTATCTTCAGCAAGAAAGCAGGAGCAAAGCTACATATTCAGATGTTCAAGGTAGTTAAAATTTTGAAAATATATTCCCTTTATCAACATAGTTGTCAAATTTATAAATCATACGTGAGTACTGGGAGATACGGCGTGGAGTATAGGAGTTTTGCTTGTAAGAAACTGATTGAGAGATACTGAAATAAGTTTATTTTATAGCAACAGCTTTTACCCAGGATCTTGTTCATCTTTTCAGAGCTATTTTCTGTCATCCCTGCAGTGGACATAGTTACTATCGGCCAATGTTTATTCCTTGTAAAATCTACTTAGAATTATCTATCAACATTGTCCTTCTCTTCTCTTCTGGCTTAGTTTTCTGTAACACGCCTTCCTCTTTACCCTTCAGGAGATTCTGCTTCCAAGCCTACCCGATCCGCTGGTTGCAGGAAGGGGAAGCACAAGCGTAAGAAGCTGCTCATGTGGTCGGACAGCAAGGGCGCTAAGGATGACTTCTGTCCCCACCTCGTAGGAGAGGCCCAGGATGGACAGCCCTGGTGCCCTTCCTCCACCTCCTCTCCTTATGCCTCTGGCCCATTGCTCCAGGCTGCAGTGGTGGTTCCCAGCCAGGCACCTTGCCTCGTCCAAGCCCTTCCCCTCCCAACCATGACCTCCCTGGGGAGAGAACGTGCAGCCTCAGAAACTGCGTTGCAGAGTCTGCCTGAGCCGCCTTTCCCCAATGGCTTGCAGTCTTTCCCAGCTCTGCCCTCTGCTTGCTTAGATACTTTTATGAACATCTTCCTGCATGGCCCCCCTATCTGTCCTCTCTTGTTACCACCATTCTCCCCATATCCATTCTTGGGAGCAGCAGGCTCTTTTGAAATACCTGCCTCGGTATCAGCAGTGCCTCCAAATCCAGACCCACCATCTTCAGCCATCAGCCAAAGGAGTGGCGAGGGAAAGTGGGGGACCCAGAATGAAGGGCACCCCCTCATTAACTCAAAGAGCAGCTCCCCGCTCCAGCTCGACCTGCTGCAGGAGGACAGGCCCAGATCCTGTGCATCCCCAGAAGCTGAGTATGTAAGTGACACTAACTTTCAACACACAAGAGAGAAAATAAATGTGCGTCCTCTTATTAAAATTAAGGTTTTTGCGCTGAGGCTCAAGACTAACGGCCTAGATGGGTAACTGTATTACAGCTGAGGTTGAGACTTTGTTCTGCAGAAACATGCAGTATATCCTTCAGACTCCATTTAAAAAGCTGCAGTGAAAGAATCTGCTGTGTCCTGAGTTCTTACATACTTGGCAAGGTTTTCCCCAAAGTGCTGTCTTTCAGATTTTCTTTGTGAACTGGATTTCCCCTCTGCTTTAAAATTTGATATCCAGGTATTAAACTTAAGTGTGCATTGCCTATAAAATGTGTTTTCTTACTTACAACTGGGGTTATGGGCTAGTTAGACAGGAACAAGCCATACTGATAAGACATGAATTGAGCAATTTTACTTTTTCAGACACAGTTGTAGGACACCAGGTCTGTATGGAGGGGGTAGGAGCTCATTTTTGTCATTAATTATCAGTAAAGTAGTTAGTTTATATAGTTTTATACTTACACATGTCATTTTTTAAAACGAAAAATTTTTGGTCACTTTCCTTTAACTTTTCATCTCTTTACCTAAAATGGCATTCTCAGATTTACTTGTCAGGTTACACTTTGGGATAAGACTTTCCTATACTTAGTATAGGATCCAAGACAAGCGTGAATATTTACGCAAAGTTTTTCTTCAGTCTTCCCTTCAAGGTGTAATAATGATTTTAAACAAATGTTCAGAATCTGATGATCCAAATCACGAAAGTATGCTCGATTTTGAAAGCCTGATATTAGTACACTTGCTAGAAACCTAAGGCAAAGCCTGGGCTACGGAATCAGACCTGGCTTCCAATCCTGGCTCTGCCACAGGTTAGGTGGCTTAGCTTACACAAGATATTTAACCTTTCTATGCCTTTGTTTTCTTATTTGAAAAATGGAAAGATTAAGACTTCATGGCTTTTTCTGAGGACTAAATTAAATAATATTTATATAGCCCTTCTCCCCATGCAGTATAAGCTCAGGATAGCTGGAACATGGTTTTGTTCACTATTATATTATTAGCATTTTGAACAATTCTTAGAACATATAAAGTGTTCAATATATGTGTTCTGAATGACAAAAAATAATAATAAAGCACATACCTGTAAGGTTCCTGGAATGTAATAGGTGCTCAAAAAGCAGTAGTATCTTTAATGTTATAAATAAAGGAACTTTGACCACATTCCTGGGGGCAGGCTGAAAATGTTTTACTTCTCGGTTATGTATATACCTTTTTTTCTGTTTAACGTGTGAAGTTGAAGATCTGCCAGTTACTTTGTAATAGGATGCTTGAGATGTTCAAATCTTTTCTTGTGTCCTTACTTTCTAGCAGCCTGTCAGTCTCAACAGTGAGAATAAGAACGATCATTTTACTACCAGTGAACTGTCTACAGTGTCACTGCATGAGGCTTCTCCGCCGGGAGCTGGTTCTGCAGCAGCAGGTAGTGGATCAAAATGACACATCCTTCACACTCTGTGGTCAGGAGGTGACTAGGTAACAGGCTGTCTGGTTCTGGTCCTGGCGTGAAAGTAAAGTATTTTTTTTCTTTTTGTAAGCTTTATTGGGGTATATTTACATACAATAAATTCACCAAATTTAGGGGTGCAAATCGAGAATTCTCACAGCTTGTCTACATTCGTGTAACCGCCGCCACCGTCACCATATAGAACGTTTCCAGACTGTGACCGTTCGCAGTCGGTCTGCCACCCTGATCCCCCACCTCCTGGCAAGCACTGGTCTGCTTTCTGTCACTTTAATGCTGCTCTTTCTATAATTTCATATAGATCGACTCATCCAGTTTACAGTCTTTTGTGTCAGCATAGTGCTGTTGAGATTCATCCTTATTGTGTATATCAGTAATTTGTTCCTTTTTATTGCCAAGTGGAATTACATTGTATGGATAGCAATTCATCAGTTGATGGTTATTCGGTTGTTCCCAGTTTGGGGCTATTATGAATAATGCTGCTGTGAACATTAGTGTATGAGTCTTTTTGTGGCCATATGTTTTCATTTTTCTTGGGTAAATACCTCAGAGTGAAATCGCTAGGTCACATGGTAAGTATACGGTTAACTTTATAAGGAACTGCCAACTGTTTTCCAAAGTGGCTGTACCGTTTGCATTCCTATCAGCCACATATGAGAGCTCCAATTGCAGTGCATCCTGCCCAACACTGGGTATTGTCCATCATTTAAATTTTAGCCATTCCAGTGTATACACAGTGGTACCTCATTGTGGTTTTATTGACTGTTGATTAATGGTGATGGCTGTCTTCTTGTGTACTTATTTGCCATTCATATGTGTTCACATCTGTTGCTTGTTTTGGGGGGGGTGGTTTGTTAGTTTTCTTATTGAGTAGTAAGAGTTCTGTATACATTCTGGATACAAGTCTGTTATCACATACTTGTTTTGCAAAAATTTCTTCCCTATTGTGTGCCTTGCCTTTTTTTGATCTTTTATTTTTATCTTCGTTTTGAAGAGCAAATGTTTTTAAATTTTGATGAAGTTCAGTTTATCAGTTTTTTCTTTTGTAAGTTGTGCCTTTTATGTCCTTTTTAAAGAAGTCCTTGCCTAACTAGAAGTCACTAAGATAGTCTCCTGTTTTCTCTTGGAAATTTTAGAGATTAAGCTTCTATATAGCTAAGTCTGTGATCCGTTTTTAGTTACTTTTTATACATGGTGTGAGCTCACCTCCTCTCATAGGCACACCAGAATTGCCACTATTTACAGAACACCTGTCGATGAAAAAGACCAGAACCTACTGCAAAAGATCTTCTACAACTAAAGATTTAAAGAAGGAACCATGAGATGGGTAGGTGGTGGGGAGTCACAGTATAGGCAAGACCCATACGCTGGGTGGGTGACCCACATATGGAAGAATAATTACAATTGCAAGGTTCTCCCCAAGGAGCAAAAAGTCTGAGTCCCACATTGGGCCCCCCAGCCTGGGGGTTCTACTCCAGGAAGATGAGCCCCAAGAACTTTTGGCTTTGAAGCCCAGCGGTGCTTACTTTTGGGAGAGCCAGAGGGCTGTGGAAAATAGAGACTCCACTCTTAAAAGGCTCACACAGAATCTCACCCACTCCAGGACCCAGGGCAGAAGCAGTAATCTGAAAGGAGCCTGGGTCAGACCCACATGCTGATCTTGGAGAGTCTCCCCAAGAGGCAGGAAGCAGTTAATTGGAGCTCACCCCTGGGGACATAGGCATGGTGACAGCCATTTCTGGGAGCTCGTTCTGCCACATGGACTCTGTTGCTGGCAAGCGCCATTTGGGAATCCTTGTTGTAGCTTATTAGCCACAGGACCCAGCCCCACCCTACCCCCCCAGCCCTAAGGCACCAGGACTGGGACGCCTCAGGCCAAGCAACTAACTGGGCAGGGACACAGCCCCACCCAACAGCAGACAGTCAGCCTTAAGACCCCCTGAGCCCACACCTTCCCCTGGACACAGCCCTGCCCACCAGAGGGCCAAGGACCAGGCTCTACACACCACTGGGCAGGCACTAGATCTGGGACACCCAGGCCCCTGCACGCAGAGACCCTGGGACCTAGCTCCACCTACCAGAGGGCACGCACCAGACCCAGAATCCCCTATCCCAGCCACCAATGATCCTGTTCTAGCCTTGGAACCAGCCTCACCCAACAGTGGGCGAACACCAACCCCAGGACAACCACAGCCCCGTAGCCTGTGGACCTAGCCCACACACCAGCAACCAACCTACCAGATACACAGAAATAAAAACAGCAAGTTAGGCAAAATGAGGCAACAGAGGAACATGTTCCAAGCAAAGGAATAAGATTTAAACCCCAGAAGAGCTAAGTGAAGTGGAGATAGTCCATCTGCCCAAGAAAGAGTTCAAGGTAATGTTTGTAAAGATGATCAGAGAACTCAGAAGAATGGATGAACAGAGAGAGAAATTAGAAGTTTTTAGCAGTTAGAAAATATAAAGAACAACCAAACAGAGGTGAAGAATATAATCATTGAAATGAAAAATACACTAGAAGGAATCAACAGTAGACAAAATGGTACCGAGGAATGGACCAGTGAGGTGGAAGACAGAGTAGTGGAAATCACTGAAGATGAACAGGAAAAAGAATAAAAAGATGTGAGGACAGTGTGAGACATCTGGCACAACACCAGGCATACTAGCATTCACATTTTTGAGGTTCCAGAAAGAGAAGAGAGAGAGAAAGGGGCAGAGAACATATTTGAAGATATAATAGCTGAATATATCCCTAACCTGGGAAAGGAAACATATCCAAGTCCAAGAAGAACAGAGAATCCCAAAGAGGACCACACGAAGGCACATTGCAGTTAAAATGGCAAAAATTAAGGATAAATAGAGAATATAAAGAAATAATAAGTGGGAACTTCCCGAGCATGGGGAAGGAACTGGATATACAAGTCCATGAAGCTAAGAGAAGACCTAATTACCTCAACACAAAAAGACCTTCTTCTCCATGACTGTCAAAAGTCAATGGCAAAGAAAGAATTTTAAAGGCAGCCAGGGGAAAAAGGATGATAACCTGCAAAGGAACCCCCATTAGGCTATCAGCAGTTTTCTCAACAGAAACACTCTAGGCCAAGAGGGAGTGGAATGACATTCTCAAAATACTGAAATATAAAATCTGTCCGCCAAGAATACTCTATCCAGCAACGTTACCCTTCAGGTATGAAAGAGAAATAAAGGCTTTCCCAGACAAACAAAAGCTGAGGAAGTTCATCACCACTAGACCTGCCTTACAAGAAATGTTCTGCCTGAAATGAAAAGGCAAAAGTTCTGCCTGAAATGAAAAGGCAAAAGTACACAAAACCTTGAGTTAGGTAAAATAGAATCAGAAAAATCACAACTCAGTCAGAATAGGTTTTTAAATACATTATTACAGCATGAAAGTTAAAAAGAAGGAAAGCAGCAAAAATAACTATAGCTACTTCAATTTGGCAACAAACTCACAACTTAAAAGGGATAATTTATGACAACTAGTACATAAAAGGGGAAGATGAAAAGGACAGACCTGTATAGGTAAATGGAGATAAGGTGCTCTCAGCATAAAAAGGACTATTTTATCTATGAGGTATTTTATGCAAACCTCATGGTAACCACATAACATAAATCTAGAGCAGAGACATGAAACATAAAAAAAAAAAACTGAGAAAAACATCATACAAAACCACCAAACCAAAATGGCAGACAGAAACACAAGGAAAAGAAACAATGGGGAAATAGAGCAACCAGAAAACAAAAGATTAAAAGGCAGTACTAAGTCCTCATTTGCCAATAATCACCATAAGTGTAAATGAGTTGAATTCATCAATCAAAAGACACAGAGTGGCTGGATGGATTACAAAACAAGACCCAACTATACACGGCCTCCAGGAGACCCATCTCAGCTCAACAGACAAACATAGACACAAAAGAAGGGATGGAAGATGATACTCCAAGCAGATGGCAGCCAAAAGAAAGTGGTATAGCCATACATATATCAGAGAAAATAGACTTCAAGCCAAAAAAGGTAACAAGAGACAAGATGGACATTATATAATGATGAAGGGGACAAGTCATCAGGAAGATATAACAGTTATTAATATTTATGCACCTAGCATAGGAGCATTAAAATATACAAAGCAATTATTAACAGACCTAAAAAGAGAAATTTGCAGCAACACAATAATAGTAGGGGACTTTAAAACTCCTCTTACATCAATGAATAGATGTCCTGTGAACAAGGAAACAGTGGCCTTAAATGAAACATTAGACCAGGTGGATTCATGGATTTGTATAGTCAATTCAAATGCAGCAGAATACACATTCTTCTCAAGTCCACATAGAACTTTCTCAGGGATAGATCATCTGTTGGCACACAAAACAAGTCTCAGTGCATTTAAGAAGATGGAAATTATATCATGCATTTTTTCTAATCACAGTGCTGTGAAACTACAAATCAACTATGAGAAGAAAGCTGGAAAACTCACAAATATGTAGAGACTGGACAACATGCTACTGAACAACTATTGAGTCAATGAAGAAATCAAAGAAGAAATCAAAAAATACCTGAAGACAATACAACATGTCAAAGCCTATGGGATGCAGCAAAAACAATACTAAGAAGAAAGTTTATAGCAATCCAGGCCTACCTCAAGAAACAAGAAAAATATCAAACAGTCTAACTTTACACCCAAAGGAACTAGAAAAAGAAGAACAAACGAAGCCCAAAGTCAGTAGAAGGAAGGACATAAAGATCAGAGAAGAAATGAAATAGACACAAAATTGACAAACCTTTAGCTAGACTCATTAAGAAACAAAGGGATAAAGCGCTAATAAAACCAGAAGTGAAAGAGGAGAAATATGATACCATAGAAACACAGAGGATTAGACGAGTATATTGTGAACAGCTACATGCCAACTACCTGGACAACCTAGAAGAAATGGGCAAATTCTTAGAATCATACAGCTTTATAAGACTGAATCATGAAGAAATGGAAAATCTTGATAGATTGATTACTAGTAAAGAGAATGAAACAGTAATCAAAGACGTCCCAAATAAACAGAAGTCAAGGACCAGACAACTTCACAGGGGAATTCTCCCAAACATTCAAAGAAAATTTGATACCTATGCTTTTCAAAACTCTTCCAAAAAAACTGAAGAGGGCGAAACACTTTCCAACTCATTTTACAAGGCCATCATTGCCTGATGCCAAAACCAGACAAGGACACCACACAAAAAAAGAAAATTACAGGCCAGTATCTCTGATGAACCTAAATGTAAAAATCCTGAAAAAAGGTTAGCAGGGCTTCCCTGGTGGCACAGCGTTTGCGAGTCCGCCTGCCAACGCAGGGGACGCGGGTTCGTGCCCCGGTCCGGGAGGATCCCACATGCCGCGGAGCGGCTGGGCCCGTGAGCCATGGCCGCTGCGCCTGCGCGTCCGGAGCCTGTGCTCCGTGACAGGAGAGGCCACAACAGTGAAAGGCCCGCGTACCGCAAAAATAAATAAATAAATAAATAATAATAAATAAAATAAAATAAAATTAGGCTTAAAAAAAAAAAAAGGTTAGCAAATACATTTAAAGGATCATACATCATGATCAAGTGGGATTTATTCCAGGGTTGCAAGGATGGTTCAGCATCCACAGATCAGTCAATGTGAAACACTGTGATTAACAGAAAGAAGGATAAAAATCAGATGATCATCTCAAGAGATGTGGAAAAAACATTTGACAAGATTCAATATCTATTTATAATTTTTAAAAACTCTCTATAAAATGGGTATAGTAGGAACATACCTCAACATAGTAAAGACCATGTATGACAGACCCACAACTAACATCATACTCAGTGGTGAAAAGCTGAAAGCTATCCTTCTAAGATCTGGAAGAAGACAAGGATGCCAACTCTCACCACTCTTACTCAACATACTATTGGAAGTCCTAGGCAGAGCAGTTAGGCAAGAAAAAGAAACAGAAGGCATCCAAATTGTAAAAGAAGGAAAACTAACACGATTTGCGGATGATATGATTTTATATATAGAAAACCCTAAAGACTCCACACACAAAAAAACTACTAGAAATAATAAATGAATATAATAAATTTGCAGGGTACAAAATCAACGTACAAAAACCTGTTGTGCTTCTATACACTAAAAATGAGCAGAAAGAGAAATTAAGAAAATCCCACAGTCACAACAAAAAGAATAAAATATCTAGGAATGAATTTAACAAAAAGAGGTGAAAGACCTGCATACTGAAAAACATAAGAAATTGAAGAAGATGGAAATAAATGAAAAGATGTTCCATGCTCAAGGATTAGAAGAGCTAACATTGTTAAAATGTACATACTACCTAAAGCAATCTACAGATTCAGTACAATCCCTATCAAAATCCCAAGGGCATTTTTCACAGAAACAGAGCAAAAAATTATAAAATGTATATGGAACCACAAAAGACCTCAAATAGCCAAAGTAATCCTGAGAAGAAAGAACAAAGCTGGAGGTATCACACTCCCTGAGTTCAAGCTATATCACAAAACTATAGTAATCAAAACAGCATGGTATTGGCAGAAAGACAGATACATAGCTCAGTGGAACAGAATTCAGAGCCCAGAAATAAACCCACACATATATGGACAATTAATTTATGACATAGGAGCAAAGAACATACAATGGAGAAAGGATAATCTCTTAAGTAAATGCCATTGGGGAAACAGGACAGCCACATACAAAAAATGGAAACTAGACCCCTGTCTCACAGCATGCACAAAAATTAACTCAAAATGAATTAAAGACTTGAATGTAAGACCTGAAACCATACAACTCCTAGATGAAAACAGGCAGTACACTCTCTGACATCAGTCTTAGCAATATCTTTCTGCTAACATATCTCCTCAGTGGAAACAAAAACTTCTGCACAGCAAAGAAAACCATTAACAAAATGAAAAGACAACCTACTGTATGCGAGAAGATATTTGCAAGTCATAAGAGGTTAATATCCAAAATACATAAAGAACTCATACAACTCAACAACAAGAAAACACAACCCGATTAAAAAACGGGCAGAGGAGCTGAATAGACATGTTTCCAAAGAAGACATGTAGTTGGCCAACAAGCACATGAAAGGATGTTTAACATCACTAATTATTAGGAACTGCAGTTCAAAACCACAAAGAGATTATCACCTCATATCCATTAGAATGGCTGTTATCAAAAAGGCAAGAAATAACAAGTATTGGTAAGGACGTGAAGAAAAGAAAACCTTCATACACTGTGGGTGGGAACGTAAATTGGTGTTGCTGCTATGGAAAACATATAGAGACTCCTCAAAAAATTAACAGAACTGCAATATGATCCAGCTATTCCACTTCTGGGTATTTAACCAAAGAAAATGAAAACACTAATTCAAAAAGATCCCTCTGTTCATCAGAGCATTAGTTACAGTAGTCAAGATATGGAAACAATGTAAGTGCTCATCAATGGATGAATGAATAAAGAAGTGATGTATATTAAACATTTTTTTAATTTTAAAATACATCTATATACAGTACACACAATGGAGTACTATTAAGCCATAAAAAAGAGGAAACCTTGCCATTTGCAACAAGATGGATGGACTGCGAGGGTATTATGCTAGGTGAAATAAAGCAGAGGAGAAAGACAAATACTGTATGATTTCACTCATGTGTAGAATATAAAAAACAAACAGACCGAAAAAATGAAGAAAAACACAAAAACAAATACTCTGTAGGTACAGAGAACAGAATAGTGGTTACCAGAGGGAAAGGGGGATGCTAAGTGGGTAAAGGAGGTCAAATGTATGGTAATGGAATCTACATTTTTGGTGATGAGCACGCTGTAGTGTATACAGAAGTAGAAATAACAATGTACACATGAAACTTATAAATGTCCTAAACCAATGCTACCTCGATAAAAAAAAAAAGATTTAAAAATAAATAAGTTGTAGAATCAGTTTCTTAATTCCTACACAAAAGCCTGCTGGGATTTTGATTGACATCATGTTGAATCTACTGACCAATGTGGGAGGAATTATTATCCTAACAGTATTGAGTCCTCTGATCCACGAGTGTGATCTGTTTATTTATGTAGGTCTTTAATTTTTCTCAGCAATGTTTTGTAGTTTTCAGTGTACAGGTTACACTTACTTTGCTAAATTTATCACTAAGGATTTTGTAATTTTGATGCTATTGTAAATGGCATTTTAAAATTTCAATTTCCAATTGCTTGTTGTTAGCATATGGAAAGCCAATCAAATTTTGTGTTTCGCACTTGTATTCTCAAAACTTGCCATAGTTTTACTTTTTCTTTTCTGATCTGTATACCTTAATTTATTTGTCTTTCCTTTTTGGACTGGCTAGGACCCCCAATATAGTACAGTAAGTCCCCTACATATGAACCTTCAAGTTGCGAATTTTCAAAGGTGGGAACGTGCGTTCCGTCAGCATCAGGCATGAGTGACATTGTAGCTTGCCCTCCGTCTCCTACTGCTGACGGCCCTTCAGCTCTACTACCATCTCCCACCTCCTCTCCCTCCTTCAGTCAGTAGCTCTTCTTGCCTGTTCACTCGATGCCAGCCCCTGTATGCCAGCTGTTGTACTGGACTACTGTACTTTTCAAGGGACTGTAGTGTAAGATTAAAAATGTTTTTTTTATTTTTTGTGTTTGTTTTTTATGCATTATTTGTGTGAAAAGTATTATAAACCTATTACAGCACAGTACTATATAGCCGATTTTGTTAGTTGGGTACCTCGCTAACTTTGTTGGACTTACAAACAAATTGGACTTAGGAACGTGCTTTCAGAACGGAACTCGTTCGTATGTAGGGGACTTACTGTATTGAATAGAAGTGGTTAGACAGACATTCTTGCCTTGTTCATCGTCTTAGGGGGAAATCTGTCACAGTTTCAGTAAGTATGATGTTAAATGTAGGTTTTCCTTAAATGGCCTTCAGCAAGATTGAGGAAGTTCCTTTCTGCTGCAGATTTACAGAGATGCTATTTCTGCATCTATTTTTTAAAATAAATGTATTTATTTATTTTTGGCTGCATTGGGTCTTCGTTGCTGCACGTGGCTTTCTTTAGTTGTGGTGAGCAGGGGCTACTCTTCGTTGCAGTGCGCGGGCTTCTCATTACGGTGGCTTCTCTTGTGGAGCATGGGCTCTAGGCACGAGGCTTCAGTAGTTGTGGCACGTGGGCTCAGTAGTTGTGACTCGCGGGCTTTAGAGCTCAGGCTCAGTAGTTGTGGCACACGGGCTTAGTTGCTCCGCGGCATGTGGGATCTTCCCAGATCAGGGCTCGAACCTGTGTCCCCTGCCTTGGCAGGTGAATTCTTAACCCCTGCCACCAGGGAAGCCCTTCTGCCGCTACTGAGATTAACCATATGGTTTTTCTCCCTTGTTCTGTTAATATGGTGAATTACATTAACTAATTTTCAAATATTAAATTAATCTTGTATTTGGTCATGCTATTTTATCCTTTTTGTATATTACGGATTCTATATCCTAATATTTTAAGGATTCTTGCACCTATTATGAGAAATATTGGTCCATTGTCTTCTTTTCTTATGATGTCTTTATCTGGTTTTGGTATCAGGATAATACTGGCCTAACAAAAGAAATGAGTTGGGCACTGTTCCCTCCTCTTCTGTTTTCTGGAAGAGTTTGTATTGAGTTGATATTATATCTTCCTTAGTATGGTTGGTAGAATTGGTGAATTCTACAAATAGTGAAGCTATCTGGGCCTGAAGTTTTCTTGATGAAAGGATTTTTAAAAACAAATTTGATTTTTTTTTAATAGACATGGTTAATAGACTCAGGTTATCTATTTCTTCCAAAGAATGATCTTTGGTAATTTGTATCATTCAAGATGATACAAATCCATTGTCCATTTCATCTAAGTTGTTGAATTTATTGGCATAAAGTTATTTATAATAGTCCCTATCCTTTTAATGTCTATAGAATTTATACTAATGTCTCCTTTCTATTTGCTGATATTATTACTTTTTCCTTATCATTCTGGCTCTATGTTTACCACTTTTATTAACTTTTCAAGGAAGCAACTTTTGATCTCATTGGGTTTATTTGCTATTTTTTTTGGTCTTGTATTTTATTGATTTCTGCTCTAATCTTTATTATTTCATGTGTTTACTTTGGATTTTATTCACTCTTTTTCTAATTTCTTAAGGTGGAAGCTTAGAGCATTGATTTGAGACCCTTTTTTCCCCTCCTAATATAAACATTTAACGTTTTATATTTCCCTCTAAGCACAGCTTTAGCTGCATCCCTCAAATTTTTGTATGAGTGTTTTCATTTTCATTCAGTACAAAATATTTTATAATTTCCCTTATGTTTTCTTCTTTGACCATGGGTTATTAGACATGTATTTATTTCCTAATACTTGGGGATTTTCCAGGTATTTTATTGGTTTCTAACTTAATTGCAGTCAGACAGCATTCTTTGTATTTTTTTTAATTTACTGAGGCTTGTTTAATAGTCCAGAATTCGGTCTGTCTTGATAAATGTTTCATATGCACTTGGAAAGAATGTGTGTTCTGCAGTTGTTGAGTAGCATTCTTCTGTAAATGTAAATTTGGTCAAGTTGGCTGATAATGTTGATTCAGCCTTCTACATCCTAACTGATTTTCTATCTACTTGTTTTCTCATTTATTAAGATAAGGCTGTTAACATGTCCACCTATAATTGTGAATTTGTCTATTTTTTTCTTGCTGTTCAATCAGTTTTTGCTTCATGTATTTTGAAACTCTTTTATTAGTTGCATACACATTTAAGATTATGTGCTTTTGATGAATTGGATTCTCTATTATGAAATGTACCTTTCTTGATGTCCACTTTGTCTGATATCAGTGTAGCTCCTCCAGCTTTATTTTGATAGTGTTTACATGGAATATTTTTTTCCATCTTTTTACTTTTATCTGTGTCTTTATATTTAAAGTTGATTTCTGGTAACCAGTGTATGGTTGGGTATTGCTTCTTTATCTATGTGACAGTCTCTGACTTTTAATTGGAGTACTTAGAGTACTTTACATTTAATATGATTATTGATATGATCAGGTTTAAATTAAATCTTCCATCTTGCTACTTGTTTTATGTTTGTCTCATTTGCTCGTTCTTCCTTTTTTCTCTTCCCCTCCTCCTTTTGATTTAATTGTGTATTTTTTTTTTTTTTTTTTTTTTGGTGGTACGCGGGCCTCTCACTGTTGTGGCCTCTCCTGTTGTGGAGCACAGGCTCCGGATGTGCAGGCTCAGCAGCCATGGCTCATGGGCCCAGCCGCTCTGCGGCATGTGGGATCTTCCCGGACCGGGGCACGAACCTGTGTCCCCTGCATCGGCAGGCAGACTCTCAACCACTGCGCCACCAGGGAAGCCCAATTGTGTATTTTTAATGATTCCATTTTCTCTCCATTATTGGCCTCCCAGCTATTCTTTTATTTTTTTTTCCTTTTTTCCTTTTTTTTTTTAGTCATTGCTCTAGGATTTACACATGCATCTTTTACTTATCCCAGTTTACCTTCACATATTATACCTATTCTATCACTTTATGTCTAAGAACCTTAACACAGAGTACTTCCATTTTCCCTCTTTTTTGCCATTTCTGTCATACACTTTACTTCACCATGTATTATAAACCCCACAATAGAAGTTTTACTGTTTTTGCCTTAAACAGTTACCTCTTAATGAGATTTTTCTAATGAGGAAAAATGTCTTTTATGTTTACCCATACCCTTTTTTAAAAAATTAGAGAGGTACTTTGTTTTGTTTTAATTGTTCCAAAGTCAATGAGAAGGACCTTGAAGGGTCCCAGGCAAGATAGGAAAGGAATGATCCATGAGGCCCCATAAGAGCCATAAAGCGCTGGGCCTTGGGATGGATGGACGGCTTCTCTGTGGTAACAGAGAACATTCAGGAACATTCTCTCCTCTGTGGTGAGGAGAGAATGTAGATAGGAGTACGTTTATGTTTGGTATCAGGAGGATGAATTTCCTTTCCAGTGGCTTCCTTTTTTTTTCTTAAAAACTAGGTGAGAGTGAGGGAGGAAATAGAGGAGTAGAAGATAATCCTGCTGGGGATAGACTAGTGTGCTGACCACAGAGCTGTACCAGGATTACAGGCTTTGTGATGATCCTCTGGTGGTGATGAATTTACTGTAGAACCAATGCACCCTGTTATACGTGACTTTCTCTGTGCCTTTGGCTACTTGGGCTTAGATAAGAACAGAATTGATAAGTGGCTTTATCAGAGTTACATTTTGATAGTTGTGGAAAATTAAAGGGAAAAAGAAGTCTCAGGTCTTGCAGAGTGCTACTGAATGAATGATGGGCTTTGGACTCTAAGCAGAATGGCTAAGGCACGGTTCCAAATTTGTAGTTGGAAGAGTAGAACAAGGAAACAAGAAATTGAAGCTGAGAGGTTGGTGATTTTGGAGACGGAGCTGGAGATGGAGCAGTTGTGGGTGATGAGAACAAACAAGGAATGGCCTTGGGAGGAGGCTAGTTCAGGAAGACTGAGAAGGAGATCTTGGGAAGATCGAGGAACTGGAAGGCTGAGGTGACCTGGGATGATGGCTGCACTGGGTGGTGAAGGACCCTACCAGCTAGTTGCCAAAGTCTTTGGAGAATGAGGGCCAGTTTGGCAAATCAGCCCCTGACAGGTATTTTCAAATTTTTTTGTTGTTGATTTTTGATAGGAAGCAGTGGCAGCAGTATAAACTTTGCTACTAGTGATTATTCTTCTGAAATCTTTCAAAATGGGCAGCAGTCTCAGGATGTACAGAAAAAAGAAACATTTCCCAACTTAGCTGAAGAGTCCATCTGGAGAATGATAGAACAAACACCTGAGTGCATTCTGATGACGTATCAGGTGCCTGAGAGGTAAGAAAGCATGTTAGAAGACCCACCTTTATATAAGTGTTTTATGGTTTCTTAAGTGTGTTTTTTAATACAGAGTGATTTTTAATGTTTTTATACATATCCTTAGAGAAATGTATTTTCAAATTCATTCATTTGAAGTCAAAAGACAAATGATTTCTTAAAACAATGGTTGTAGTGGTAGTGACGGTATAAATATGTTATGTGTCCTGAGACAAGAAAACAAAGAGAGGCAGTGCTTTCCAAGACAGCCCGCAGGGACGAGAACTTTTTTTAGAGCCTGGACTTTTTTCTCTCATTCTAAAAGAAGAGAAGACCTAAAGGAAATCTGTTTCTTCCATATGACTCATTAAAACACTATACAGGTATTCGCCATCAAGAGAAAGAGGCCTAGCTTTACCAATCTGACAAGGAAATGAGTCAGTTGTTATATTTTTGATGTGTACGTCACATACTAACAAGAAATATAAAGTATATGACAAAGTAAAAAGAAGTGCTGTTCTTAGATCTCAAGATAAGGACCCTGTGCCTTATTGAGGACTGGGAAGGTGTTGTTTGTTTGTTCGTTTGTTTTCAGGGTTAAAGAAATTGTACTGAAAGAAGACCTAGAAAACCTGGAAAGCATGAGGCGGCGGCAGCCGCAGTTTTCTCACGGACAAAGGGAGGAGCTGGCCAATGTGCGTTCCTGGATTCAGAGCCAGACGATCCCTCGGGAAATAGACATCCAGGTAAGCCCAGTAATAACAGCTGTCATGTGTTGCTGTTTCTGTGCCAGGTAGTGTTCTGGGCGCTTAGTGTACAGTCATCCCTCGTTTTCTGCAGGGGACTAGTTCCAGGACCCCCTGGGGTACCAAAATCTGCGGATGCTCGAGTCCCTCATGTAAGATGGCGTGGTATTTGCATGTAGCCTATGCATGGCCTCCCGTGTACCTTAAATCATCTCCAGATTACTTATAATACCTAATACAATGTAAATGCTATTTAAACAGTTGTAAATTCAACGTACATTCTATGTAAATAGTTGCTGGTGCACTGCAGATTTAAGTTTTGCTTTTTGGAACTTTCTGGAATTTTTTTCCCCAAGTATTTTCGATCTATGGTTGGTTGAGTCTGTGGATGTGGAACCTGCAGAGAGGGCCGACTGTGCATTGCATGATCCCGCTGAAAATCTTAATCTTCACAATTGCTTCTGTGGTAGGTGTTATTATCCCTGCTTTACCAATAACAACAAAGTGAGGTTTACAGATACTAAATAATTTGTACACTCAGCCCTCTATATCCACAGTTCAAATTTCAATCTGTAGTTGGTTGAATCCAAGGATGCGGAACCCTCGAGTGCAGAGGGCTGACTGTACCAAGTCATCTATACAAGGATTGAGCATCCACAGATTTTTGTATCCTCAGGGGGTTCAGGAACCAAGCCCTCTGCACAAGCTGAAGGACAGCTGTGTAAGGGCTCAGTTCTTCTGATTTTGAATACAGGTCTTTCTGGCTCCAAGTGTTTTTTTCTTCCACCAGTTGGAATGTTACGGGGCAGTTAGGAGTAAAGACACCTGCTTTCATATGTGATTGACTGGGGAAGAGAGTATAAGATTTGCATGTCAAATATGCGTGCATGTTTGAAAAGAGTTGAATCTCAAGATGTAAGATTCACACCAGAGGATTTAGGATTTAGGATTTAGGATTCATGCCGAGCAGGAATTTCTGTGGGAAGAGTATATGAAGAATGAGCCCCAAAACAATTGAAGCAAAAGTATTTAAACAATTGCTGTCATTTCCCTTCTAATAATAAGGGATGAACTATAATGGATAGTCTTAGATGTGAATAAGTGGGAGAATGAGACACAGGTTGCTTGGCCGGCATTTTACTGGTTTAAACACTTTTCAGGTGACTTCACATCAAATAACCTGCCTGTTCTTGTTCCTTTTTGGAGGGCTGTGTCACTTGCGAAAACGGAGATTCAGCTGGTGATGCTGCAGAATCCTGTGGTCCGGATCCAGCAGAAGCAGCAGTTGAGTGACTCGAAGATGCACCTGTACTCCCTCTCCAGGCCTGTGGGACAGCTAGACCTCCTGTGATTCCTATAAACCCCTGGGTCTTAAATGACCGTGAAGTTATCATTGAATATTAAGCTTTTTCCTTCCTGATTTTTTAACAGACATCATTTTCCTGAAGCAGACATTGTATATAGACTCTTTTCATTGTCTTTTTCCCCAATGTATTTAAACGGTCAAATAGACTCTTTTTCTAGTTTAGCTGTCCTCTAATGAGATTGGATGACCTCTGAAGAGGTATGTGTACAGTCAAACTTTACTTCAGATGTCACCCCAAATAAATTACAATTAGAAGTATAGCTAGAGGACTTCCCTGGTGGTGCAGTGGTTAAGAATCTGCCTGCCAATGCAGGGGACACGGGTTCGATCCCTGGTCTGGGAAGATCCCACATGCCGCGGAGCAACTAAGACCGTGCGCCACAACTACTGAGCCTGCACTCTAGAGCCCGTGAGCCACAACTACTGAGCCCATGCACCACAACTACTGAAGCCCACGCACCTAGAGCCCGTGCTCTGCAACAAGAGAAGCCACCGCAATGAGAAGCCTGCACACCACAACGAAGAGTAGCCCCTGCTCGCCACAACTAGAGAAAGCCCACGTGCAGCAAGAAGACCCAGTGCAGCCAAAAATAAAGTAAATAAAATAAATAAATTTATTTAAAAAAACCAAAGTATAGCTAGAAAGAGCCCCAAACCTTAGCCTCATTGATTTTGTTCTGTTGTTACATGAATCATTTCCCCCTGTTAGAGACTTCAAGAAATCCCCGCTATGGGCCATGGACCTTTCCTAACAGTGTCCATAAATACAGTGCCCTCACCTGGTCTTTGCACGGTGACACATCCCTCCACAATTAGGGTCTGACATTCCAGTTTTCTCACAACGCAACACAGATCACTTCAGCATTGACCAGTATGAAAATGTATTGTCCATTGGTGTACCGGAAATTCCTAGCTTTTAGGGTTGAATTTTGACCTTCATTTTTGTAGCCGCTTTTCCTTTTGATTTTCTACCTTCCACTGAAATTCTCAAAGTCTTGGTTAAAAATGGATCAGCTTAACAATGAGCTTATTCTTTGCGGGGTTTAAATTAGCTTTTGCATGTGTAATGTTAAGACAAAAGAGCTTCTAGCTCAACCAGCTTCTGACTCTTTGAAATTTTTAAATAATGATTGCAAAAAGTTTTTAAAGTCATGTAAGAGTTAATGTTGTTCTTATATGCGTATGTGTTTAAATGTTGTCTTATCAAAACTAACAGTTAACTCTTTGTTTCCAAGCAATTTACACAAAAGAATGTCTCTCAATCCCTGCCAGAGGTCTGATTGGCACTGCCTTCTTTTTGTCCTTAAATAGGGGTAAGTGTTGCCCTTAAATAGGGGTAAGGGACCTACGGGAGGTCCCTAGCCAAGAGGGTTGCAGAATCTGCCACAAATGAGGGCTTCCTGGGCCTGCTGAAGTTGTGTCTTTTAAGAAGTGAGTGAGTTGTTTGCATGATAAGGGAGCCCCCTCTTCTTAGAGAAGTGATGATTCCTTCTCAAACTTGGAATGACGTGCAGTTCACACCCATGTAGATCAGAAACAGGAATAGAAGAAAATGAAGGCTGGAATAACCTTTTCTCTTTTAAATAACATGCAACAAACTAACTTACTTTTCTTTTGTTGCTGTTGTGTTTTTTTGTTGTTTTTTTTTGTTTTAGGAAAACGCTTCTTCCTTTCAAGTTTCATAGTTTTTTATAAAATGCATGCTGCTCCTAATTATGAGAATCAACCTTTCTATCCACAATGCTGCTGGACTCTGATTCTCAAGCCTCGTAGCTTAGATTTACTTTCTAAAGTGGAACAGACGGCTCTCGAATCTGCAGGGGATTGGTTCCAGGACCCCCTCGCAGATGCTAAAATCCATGGATGCTCGAGCCCCTTCTATAACGTGGTGTTACAGTCAGCCCTCTGTACCCGCGGATCCGCGCCCAGGATTCTACACCCGTCCCCGATTCTCCCCACCAGGAATACGGGGGGCCAACTCAGCTTCCTAGAAGGTAAATCTTTCTTCAGGGGTCAGAACCATTTTCAAATGATGCCCGTGACATTTCCTGGAATTTTCTCACTTTAAGCTGTTCATGCCCATATTCCTGTCTTATGAATAGAGAACTCTCCTATTCTGCTCCATCTCGATTGTTAAATGATCTCTGAAGCCCTTGTTGTGTTGGTCCAGTTTTGTGGTATTTTTGCCCTTGGTGAAAAATCAAATTTTAAAAAATGAACCAGCCTGGATATTGTCCATCAGTAGAATCGCTGTGACCTTCTGTAGTGATAACCTTGTTAATTTTTTTAAATTAAAAATGACATGGGGCAATCAGAGGACTGTTCTGCATTTGTGAACATGTTTTTTAAACCTGACCTTCTCTAATATAAGCCCTCTTTTCGATTCTTCCTGGATGTTTGTTTTATCGACATTTGCTTATTTCTTTGCCTTACTACACGTTTAGGGTCAATTTAAAATTGGTGCTTGTTGTAAGCAGATCTATAAAACCATTTGTAGTTTTGATACTTTGATAAGTCGCCGAATTATCATGTTTAGAGTTTGGACCATGATGCTTCTACTGCTGAGGATGAGCAGACAAGGTTCAGCAGTGCGGCTGCCGCCCCCCAGGGGGGCTCCCCCCAAGTTTAAACAGTTGTTCAAGTTTATTAACTTTTTGTATCGATAACTATAGAAATTGGTAATAAAAATGTATACTATAGGCTTCAGTGTTTACAGAAATGTTACCAAAAAGCTGTATTTTCTTGGAGGAGAGGTCAGGATTTATGAACAACAGAATGCTGTGGGAACGGAATCGTTTTACAATTAAGTGCAACTTCATCATAACTCACAAGGTAAATTTAATCCAAATGGAAATTTTCTTTTAACTGAGTTTATAATTAACTGTGAATTTACTTGTTTTTGATGGTTATGAATATTTTAATCGGGTATCTTTTTTAAGCAAGAACAATAAACGGTATACATGTAAAACTTGAGAAATTTCTTGCACTGCATCAACAAACCTTTGCCCTGAATGTGTGTTTTGTATCATTGAGGAATATTTACTGAGATTGAGAGACACTGCAGGGTGCTCACGTTAGGGTCACTCTGTGTCTGCGTCTCTGTCATCTCTGCGTCCAAGGTCCTGCTCGGTGACAACACAGCATTTAGTCCTCACTTCAGCACTGGGAGGAGCTTATTGGGTTCTGAGCAAATGTACATGTTTTTTAATACCAATTTTTTTATTTTTGGCTGTGTTGAGTCTTTGTTTCTCTAGTTGCAGTGAGTGGGGGCTACTCATCGTTGCAGTGCACAGGCTTCTCATTGCAGTGACTTGTCTTGTAGCGGAGTGTGGGCTCTGGGCATGCAGCTTCAGTAGTTGTGGCTCACGGGCTCTAGAGCGCAGGCTCGGTAGTTGTGGCTCGCGGGCTCTAGAGCGCAGGCTCAGTAGTTGTGGTACACGGGCTTAGTGGCTCCGTGGCATGTGGGATCTTCCCAGACCAGGGCTCGAACCCATGTCCCCTGCGTTGGCAGGTGGATTCTTAACCACTGCGCCACAAGGGAAGTCCCTTTAATACTAATTTTAATGCCTCATTTACAAAATTTAGTTATCAAGATTACTCTTTCAGATTCTGTAGAGTGAACCTGTGTTTCACAAAGTCTGACTGTGGAACTGGCAGCAACAGAACCTTGGAATTAAAATATGAATCGGAATCCTGAAGCCAACAGGACTTGCTAAATGTTATACCTTTCAAACCACCTGCACCTCCTGTCGTTTAAAACAACAGCAACCCAAGAAGGGAAGAGAGCTCAGTGTAGATGGGACGTGTACTCCGCCCGCAGGGACCGTTCCGGTGCTGCCCATGAATGATCTCATTTAATACAACCACGGAATAAGCAGCGTCGCTGCCCTCATTTTACAGAGAAGGACACGGGGGTGGAGAGAGCTGGATGGCCCGGCTGGGGGCTCACAGCTGGGTGGGAGCAATGACTTGATGCCAGAGCCCCGGCTGTAAGAGCAGCTGCCCTAGTATCACAAAACGGGAGGGATTTGGGATTCTACGGCGATGGAGTCCACCCTAAGCACTTGCTGGTGTCATAAACATACCGGCACTTGTGCGGCCAGAGTCCTGTGTTAGGGAACTGGATTCAGTTGAAGTTCAGCAGCGAGCGATGCCACAGCATCCTCACAGCCACATGTCAGCATGTTCCTGAGATGACGCGTCCATCCTTCAAGCTAGAGACAGCTTGCCTACAGATTTGTTCTTGATGTCTTAGACAAGGAAAGGGAAGATTTATCAGACCTGCGCCCTAAAGAGATTTTGGACGGTGGTTGACAAGATCAATACCGATTATGTGGCTGTTTGGTGCGGACCTGACCCTTCATTCCTCCTGAGTTGGGGGTGTGATTGGCTACAGAGCCGAGAAGGGGAGCCTGGGTTTCCCTTGAGAAGTGCTCTCCCGCGGGCACGGGCCGTGCTGGGAGCTGCGTGGAGCTCGCGGGTCTCAGCTGCATACTCTATACATAGATAAGCTACGATGGTATAGATGGATTAAGAGGATAAGTTAGTACGTGCACACACACACACACACACACACACACACGCTTTTTAAAAATTAACAAACCAGGCTATATTTCCATTCCACAATCTTAAATCCCACCTCAAGTTTCTTCTCTAAGAAACAGATGATGAAGATATTTTTCTAGTACTGTGCTCCTTGAGCTCACAGAAACTGACATCGAACAAGCTTCAGTGTTAAGAGATTAAAGTTTTCAAGTGTTCAGTACTTAGGTTAACTAAGAGAGAGGGGATCGGAGTGTGTGGATGACCTCCTTCAAAAACAAAGAATTCAGACTTCCCAGCCCTTATCTTTAGGCATCTTTCACTTCGGACGCTTTTCCAAGCTAAGATACTGATTTTTTTTTTTTTAAGTAATAACTCAGGTTGTTATTTTTAAGGGTTGAGAGGACATCATCACTAAGATAATGTAGGTTAAATGATTTGTAGTTTTACTGTTTTAACTAAAATTTACTTTTATGATTTTTTCTTCTTAGTATTTGCTTCTTTTCATTTATTTGTTTACTTTTAAACTTTTAGATAATTCTTTAAAGATAAATTCAAGGATAGATTTTCAGGATATGTTTATAAGTAAAAGAACCACTCATGATATTTGTAAAACATAGAGGATTTATTTTCCAAATAATAATGAACAGGGTATAGCTTGCCTAGTTTTTCATCTATACTGCTTTCAGATCAAGCGTTTTTATTTGACTTTTTCTAAGATGGTTGGTTTTGAGTTGCCTAGTAGATGTTCATGTCACTTCAGACACAGTACTTCCAGAAGCATTCAGAGGGAGTTCCACGTTTCTTGTATGGCTTCCTGATTCTGGCTAAAAGGTGACTCAGTAAAATGTTAGGATCTTGTCCTGAGAAAGCCTGAAATTAAAACAATCCAAATAAAAAAACAGGTTATCAATGAATTGAGTCCTACACACACAAATAGGAACCTTAGTTCCTTTAAAAAGTGTTTTCTTGCTGTTTTATGGGATAGAATTGTGGTGAGCGCCCAGCATGTAGACTCTGGATTTCATGAGCACATGCTAATCACCTTTATGATTTTAGAGTCTTTCATCATAACTCTTCTATTCGGAACAATATAAACATCTGAATGATAACGTTTAACGTAGAAGCCATCCCCATCCCCTTCTGGATGGGTTACCTGCCCTGGGGCCTCAGGTGGTGTATGCCATCTTCAGAATTGACGGATTCCAGAGTATATTTTTATAAGGATGGTAATGGGTGCTACACCAAAAACAGGTGTCTCCAGTCAAAATATTTGGGAAATGCTTGGTTAAAATTAAATACGCTTATCTCATTTCCTGGAGGCTTTAACATGCTAATAATGTACATAAAGATATTACCAGGACGGGAGAGGGGCCAGAACCCAGGGTGTCACTGTAGGCTGGCTCGTGGGACTGGTATACCTGGAAAGCCCTTTAGGAGACACTAATTTAGAGTTTGAGGGGTTGATCATGATGAAATACAGATTTTTCTTTTAGTGTTTAAGGTCCTCCATTAACTGTGCACCATTTCTAACCATTTAATATTATCATTCATCAATCCCAATCACAGTCTGCCTTCTGCACCCAAGACGATTTCCTGCATATTCTGCTCTGTCACACATATGACATCTCAGGGTTTGGACCGTGTCTTTCTTCTATTTAGACATCATATGGCCGTGCTTGTCATACTTTATTTAATGTGCATAAGGATCACCTGGGGAATCTTGGTAAGATGCAGCTTTTGATTCAGTAGGTGCTGGGGGGTGGGGGCTGAGAGTCTGCATTTCTCACAAGCTTCTACATGATACTTACCTTTCTCACACTTCCTCTTGGGTAAAAAATGTTGGTACCGAGATCTGGAAAACAGTATTTTGAAACCATTCATCATCAGATCTGTTATTTCCATTTTACACTTGTCTTATTTAAAACGCACAAAATAGAATATTCCTAAATCACGTCTAGTTTCTGATTTTCCTTTTTTTCACACCACAGTGATATTTACTTGAAGGAAGATAGGCAGGCACCTGGTTCTTTCTCGCTTCCGGAATTCACAAAGGGCACTGCATTTTCCTGAGTTAGCAGTTCAGTAGTTTATCAAAAATATTTTATAACAAGTGAAATTCTTTCTACTAAACAAGGTCTATTAAAAGACTCCATTTTGTTTCCAGAATGTCCTGAGCATTTCTATCAGTGCTGGGAGGAATACAGTGACAGAGAAAATAGTGAAAGCTGCCATGTCATGGATTACTTTTGTGTGCCACTGTGCTGAACATTTTACTTGCATTTTCTCATTGACTGAACTTCACAATAACCCCACGAGATGGGCATTTTTATCATTCCGTTTACTGGTTTAAGAAACTGAGGTACAGATAGATTAAGTAATTGGCTTAAGACTTGAGTAAGTGGGAAACCAGGATTGTAAATTTCACTTATTGAAAACTGGGATAATACCCTCCTTCCCCCCAAAATAAAAGTCCATACAGAGAACAGATATACTGAGGGACCAAGCAGAGCAGGATGCTTGGAAGGAGTTGCTGAGAAAAAGAAAACAGAAGATGTCAGAGGAAGTCTTTATGCCCAGAGGGGAGAGTGTTGGGTAACTAACTCAGTTTATATAGCTGATCTTTATATTCCAAAATAGGATTTTACCTCATCTGATTCATGAGCACAGGGAGTAAATTCAGTGGCAAAAAAATCAGACAGGCTGGGGACTTCCCTGGTGGCGCAGCGGTTGGGAGTCCGCCTGCCGATGCAGGGACGCGGGTTCGTGCCCCGGTCCGGGAAGATCCCACATGCCGCGGAGCGGCTGGGCCCGTGAGCCATGGCCGCTGAGCCTGCGCGTCCGGAGCCTGTGTTCCGCAACGGGCGAGGCCACAGCAGTGAGAGGCCCGTGTACCGCAAAAAAATAAAATAAAATAAAACAAAATCAAATAAAATCACAAGAATCATTTTACCTGCTTTCCTAAGACCATCTCCTGTCTGTGCACCTGACATCTCTGGCAGCATCTGCAGAAGGGAAGCTCTTTCCAGCTCATCCAAAGTTGATTCGACATCTTCAGGTGCTACACAGAGTAGAAATAGATATTAGCAACTCAGCTGATTCTTCAATCACTTCTGCTCCTTACTGCCTTTTCGGGGGTACCAGGGACAAGGAGATAATACTAGAAAAACTTCAAATACTAAATTCCGGGTTTGTCGCCAGTAGTATTTTAACCGAGAAGTAGAAATGCTACAGTCCAGTTCACAAGCCGGCAGAACAGGAAATCAAGCGTGTGACTCTCATTCTGACTCCTCCTGCCTGTGTGGCCTTGCCAGGCCGTTCACTGCCTTGAATAAGAGGGTAGGGCTGAGCCATAGAGTCAGTGAAAAAGCACTTCCACTTACAAAGTGATTCTTCCTCATTTCTATTTACCTACTGCTGCCTTTTGCCTTTTGCTTTTAGACATATGGGTGGTGAAATTGGAGTGAAAGGAAAAATGAAGGAGTGGTTTTCTAAAAGACAGGATTGTTAAGGTTCTTCCTGTAAAGCAAATAGGATGGCATCACCTCTTACCTGCCTGGCCTCCAAGATTTAGGCACAATTGTCAGGAAAGAGTCAGCTTTAAAATACTCTTTAAAGAAGTTGATAGCAACAATTTCAGGGTGAAATTTGGTCAGCTTAGTGGCATAGAAGATGCATGGTAAGTGTGTGCAAGGTGTGTGGGAAGTGAGTGTGAGGTCTGGTGAGCAGACTCTGGGCCCTGGCAGAGCAATCTTGGCCAGGTGCTGCAGTGGGGAGATGGAGCTTCTGGGGAGTCCTGTACTATCCACTTGCTTCACTAAGGCTTCCAAATCCTCAGCTACGACCTTGATTGGAAAGCAAAGAGCAAGCCGTTGTGGAGGCTTCTGGGCACATTCACAGTACTTCTGAAGAATATTAATGAGAAATCTATAAAATTTGGCCACACATCAATGTTTATGTCATGAAGGATCATTTATGGAGAAACAAATAAGTGGGAAAAAATTTCAGGCAAAAACTCTAATGTAAAGCTGCCACTTGTTAAGAATTTAAGTGAGGGGCTTCCCTGGTGGCGCAGTGGTTGAGAGTCCGCCTGCTGATGCAGAGGACGCGGGTTTGTGCCCCGGTCCGGGAAGATCCCACATGCCGCTGAGTGGCTGGGCCCATGAGCCATGGCCGCTGAGCCTGTGCGTCCGGAGCCTGTGCTCCGCAACGGGAGAGGCCGCAGCAGTGAGAGGCCTGCGTACCGCAAAAAAAAAAAATTTAAATGAGATACTATACTCATCTAAGTTTGGAAAAATCATAATCATGATATGTAATTTTTTGAGGATGACAGTAATATCTGAATGTTCATTCTTGGTTTCATCTTATGCTTTTCACTGTTCCTCATTTTAAATAGCAGAGATTCAATAAAGTTAATGCCCGATTTAGCCATTAAGATGACTGCCACTTATGAGTTCAGTGACTGTGGAAGTTGACTGATAGTGCATGAATTAGAGCTTGACAATTATCAGAAAGCTGCTTGAGAGAAACTTTAGAGAGTAGAAATTATAAAATCAATGGCTTAGAAGAGATTTTTTCCTTTATTAAAAAAAATGTCTAAAGTACCACAATTAAAGACAAGTTAAAATGCTTATGAACCTAATACCCAAGCACCAACCTTTTCGTTTCTTAAACTAAATTAAGAGCTGACAGCACAATAAGTATCTGCTTGACTGATACACTTTAAGAGAATTCAACTTAGAATTGAACTGAATGAAACATGAATCAAAAGGAAAACATAAATGTACTTGGAAATCTGTGTCATCCCTAGCCCCAGCCAGTCACTTCTTTATTTTTTAATAAACATTTTTGTTTCATATAACACGTGTCAGATGATTACTTTTTAGCTTAAAATAAGATACAATAAAAATATTTTATCCTATAATTGGAACAACCAATTCTGCATTCATCCAGTTCATTTAAAATAGAAACGAAAAGCAATGATGTTTTAAATTTAGTGCCATTTTCAAAATTGAAAAAAAAAAAGAAACAGCTGATCAAAATAACTTAGAAACATAGAAGTGACATTAAATAAGCAATGTTACCCTTCTACTTTTACATTTTAGGAAGGAAAAAAAAAAACATATCCATTCCTGACTCTAAGATGTGTTGTAAGGACCCTCAGAATTCTTTTCATAGCTGGGACTATTAATTTCACAAGACTCCTTTAAGAAAGAATATTCATTCTTATCTCTAACATTGCATTTAGACCCTTGAAGACTCTTTCAAGACTGACATAAGGGAAAGAAATCATTTTACCTGAGAGCTGCAGGGGCTCTTCCCTGGAGTCAAGGACAGGAAGAGACCAGAGAGGATTTAAGCATCCTATGAAAAGCAAACAGCAGGAGACCAGCTTATACATGATTGGCAGGAGACCAAAGTCTTCCTTCTCGGCTTCTGGCTTCTGTTTGTGAGAACTCTCAACTTGCTTCTTCTTGGGGATATAGCTCAGTGGTAGAGCATTTGCCTGCAACTTGTTCCTTCTCATTCTGTGATCAGCGATTATATATATTATCCTATGACCTCATATCATCCCCTACAAAAAAAAAATAAATAAATTTATTGGCTATGAAGGCGGAAAGACAATCACTTTGCATTGATGTAATTTTTCAAAGTAGCAACTCATAGACAATAAATTTACTGTCTTGTTGCCTAGTGTACAAAATAGGTATTAAATAAAGAACAGTTACGTTTATAAATCTGGCAAAAGGAGTAACTGAGAGCAATAAATCATGAGTTAAAGAAAGGATAAGACATGAGTTGGAGTGGCCAAGGCAGAGACATGGATTTATGAGTCCTACCCAGCAGAAGTATTGTGGAGCATGGCAAGAAACGTGTTGCTTTCCTTTTTTTTTAATCTTTTGTGAATGAATAGATGAATTGTCATATTGTTTTGGGGGCTGCCATGCCTGAAGAATGACAATGTGTGGAATAAAACTCAAAACCAGTTATTTGTTTTTAAAAAGTGAAGATAAGTTAAATGCCTAGCGAACATTCAGGCTCGAGGCAAGTTGTGTACATACACTAGGCCTCAGGTAAAACTACGAGTATAAGGGTCTTCAGAGAAGGGAAATAACTTTCCTGAAAGTTGGACATGACTCATTAAGGAGGATGAAAAACAAGCCTGAAAACCTGGCCGGTAAGTATTTCCAAAATTTCACTGCTCTTCCGCGTCCACTCTGCCCGGCGGCTCCCAGCCTGGATCGTTGCAGTAGCCTCCTTGCAAACATCTTCAAGGCTGCACTCTGCCCACCAGTCTCATCTCAAAACAGCACAGTGATGCTATGAGCACGTTAAGTTAGGTCACATCGGCTCTTTGCTCAAAACCCTGTACTGGACCTGAACATAAAAGTTAAAACTAAAGACTTTCTAGGAAAATAAATAAATAAATGAACACCTTCACACCCTGAGGGTAGGCAAATATTTCTTAGACATGACACCAACCATATAAGAAAAGAATGGATAAACTGGACTTCATCCAAATTAGAAACATCTGCTCCTTGAAAGATACTGTTAAGAAAATGAAAACGCCAACCACAGCTGTGAGAAAATATTCACTAAACCAATGCCAGACTAAAGACTTCTCCAGTATATGCATAAAGAATCCCAACTCAATAAGTCAGCAACCCAATTAAAAGAACGAGCAAAAGGTTTGACATGAAAACATACATCCAACAAACGCCTGTACACAAATGTTCATAGCTGTAAATAACTAAAGGACCCAGGTGTCCATCAACAGGGGACTGGATAAACAAGCTCTGCTACATCACACAGTGGAATTCCACTCAGCAATGCAAAGGAACTACTGATAAACGCAACATGGACAAATCTCAGAAACTTTATGCTGAGTGAAATGAGCCAGACCCAGAAGAGTACATATTGCATGAGTCCGTTTAAATGAAGTTCTAGAACAGGCAAAATGAATCCGTGGCATCAAAAAACAGTTCAGTGAGAGATGGAGGGTTGACGGTGGGGAGACAAAGAACTTTTGGGGGTAATGAAAGTGTTCTAACCTTATCAAGGCAGTGGTTTCCTTGGTCAAAACTCATCAAACTGGGACTTCCCTGGTGGCGCAGTGGTTAAGAATCCACCTGCCAATGCAGGGGACACGGGTTCGAGCCCTGGTCCGGGAAGATCCCACATGCCGCGGAGCAACTAAGCCCGTACGCCACAACTACAGAGCCCGCGAGCCACAACTACTGAAGCCCGTGCACCCTAGAGCCTGCGTGCTGCAACTACTGATGCCCACGTGCCTATAGCCCGTGCTCCGCAACAAGAGAAGCCACCGCAATGAGAAGCCCACGCACCGCAACGAAGAGTAGCCCCCGCTCGCCGCAACTAGAGAAAGCCCACGTGCAGCAATGAAGACCCAACGCAACCAAAAATAAAAATAAAAAGTCATCAAACTGTACACTTAAAATGGCCACGTTTTATCGTATGTAAGTGATACCTACATAAGGCTGATTGGTTTTAAAGATTTAAAACCACGGTCTCCTGACTTCAGTTTCACTTCTTCCAATACTGCCCTCCCCTGACAACTCCACTCTGGCCATGCTTCCTCCTTATTACTCCCTGAACGTGCCCCTGCCTCAGGGCATTTGCAACTGTTGCTTCTCCCTCCCCTGGATTGCTCTTTCCCCAGATGTGGTGCCCGGCTCTCTTCCTCACCTCCTTCAAGTGTTTGCTAGAACATCACCTCCTACGTGAGGAATCCCCCAACCCTGCTATTTAAAAGTTGCAATGAACCCACCCCCAGCATTCCTCAGCACTCTTGCCTTGCTCTGTTTTTCCCAAGGCACTAAGCCCCCTCCAGCACATTATATATTTATATAGTTATTATACAAAGTAGGCACTCAATACATATTTGTCGAATCCGTGAATGGGGTGCCAACCACAGGTCAGGCCTTGTTGAGGGTAAAGAGCAGTGAACAAGAGGAAAAGAAGTTTCTACTCTTATGACCTTCCTAACCGGAGGAGACAGACAACACAACAGACAGATACCATGATTATTTTTTATTACCATGAAGAGGCATAAAGCCTAGTGCAGAGATGCAGTTGTAGGGCAGGTGGTCGGGGAAGATGTTGTTTTATACGGGGCATCCAGGAGGCCCCTGGGAAGGGACAGACGCCCAAATGAAGTGCGGGAGTGATAAGTTTGGAGGCTCCCGCATAGGAAATCGAGGAGGGGTGATCAGGGAAGCAGGAGGAGCACTAAAAGAAGAGTCCCAGGCTTCCCTGGTGGCACAGTGGTTGAGAGTCTGCCTGCCAATGCGGGGGATACAGGTTCGAGCCCTGGTCTGGGAGGATCCCACATGCCTCGGAGCAACTAGGCCCGTGAGCCACAACTACTGAGCCTGCGCATCTGGAGCCTATGCTCCACAACAAGAGAGGCTGCGACAGTGAGAGGCCCGCGCACCGCGATGAAGAGTGGCCCCTGCTCGCCGCAACTTGAGAAAGCCCTCATACAGAAACGAAGACCCAACACACCCAAAAATAAATAAATAAATTTTATAAATAAATAAATAAATAAAAATAAAAGAAGAGTCTCGGTGCTAGTGGGGGAGTGGAGGCCACGCTGCTGACAGGCTGGGACACTGTCCAGCTCAGGGCCCTGATACGGGCTGCATGGGGGTCACTGGTGTTTCAACAGGGCAACGACAGGGCAATTTCACACAACCTGTCTGGTGAGGTGGAAGGTGGTAGTCTTATTTCAGGCTTATCTCCTCATTCAGCCGACATCTCAGCACCTACCACGTGCCAGCACTGCCGGGTGGGGGGGGACACAGTTGTGGCCCAAGAGGACAGAGATGGCCCTCAAGAACCTGATAGGAGGAATGGGGCCACCAGAAACCACTTAGATCCAGCTCAAGAAAACAAAATGTATTGGAAAGTCACGGGATATCTTCCAGGATCTGAAGAACTGTGCAGTAGCAGTACCCAGAGTCCCACTGGGGCTCTATTGGAAAAAAAAAAAAAAAGCTGGGCTTTTGATAAACCCCCTTGCAGCAGAATACCTAGGATAGCTATTTGCAAAGGAGAGGACTGTGGCCTCAACAGACATCCCAGATGGAACACATTATGGCAAGAGCTAAAATATATTTATACCCAGGAAGCTTGCTTTCAGAAATATACCTTAAGCTAATAATACCACAGAAGCAAAAAATTACCTGAAGGCGTCATCTGAAGCCTTATCTAGAGTGGAGAAGACATTAAATCGAAGGTTGCAAACTCAAGTGCATATAGAAATCAAGAGGTGATAATGTAAATGAGGGAGGCAGGCTTGGAGAATGACAATAGGGAGTAGTGGGGTCTGTAACAAAGTGGAGAACATATGCTCTCTCCAAAGGTGGATGGATTGCAGCTGCCAAGCTTGAAGTTTATAAATCTGAATCTAAGGGTTATCCATGATTTCCTTGGCCACTAATTAAAAAATTTAAAAAACAACAGTGACAAGAAAGTCCTAGCTAGCACTATGTGTTTCAAAGCAAACACATCCACACAGCATAACTCAACCTACATGCACCCAATTCTGGCCCAAATGCCCAACATAATTGATTGAGTTAGTATAGAGGTTATCAACATGTAATTTTAGTAATCATTAACATAGTAACTAAAAGATTATAGGAACTTGGGCAATAGAATAACGTCAACGAATCAGAACATAAGATGATTGACACTATGTGAAAAAGGGGACTGTGGACAAGAACTGTTATGTAATATAATAATATGTAATATAAAATTGAAAATAGTTCTGTGAGGGTAAAGGATTTTTTTCTTTTCTTAAAATGCTATTTTGCACATACATATAAAATATATATGTAAAAGTATATGCAGCCTATATAACATATATGTATTACGTGTGTGTGCATGCATGCATGTGTGTGTATGTGTAAGCACTCATGAGGTAAAGTCCTGCCAAGAGGTGGGGAAGCAGGCAGGCTGAGACTGGGAGTCTGTTGGTGCCCCTCGAGGAAGTTCAGAGAGGCGGGGCGAACGCCAGGCTGCTCCCTCCCCTGTGGAAGGGGCAGCCGGCCAAGCTTTGTCATTCTCTGGTGACTCAGGGGCACTTCTGACAGTTATTAGTAGTGATTTTACAGCATGGCCTAATTAAGTTACGACTCAAGCTTCAGCTCAAAAGAAAATTAGCTTCTTTCCTTCAACAGACCGTCAAGGACAATGTCACCTTGTCCCAGAAATGTCCTGAGCACGTCACTCAATCCTAACAGTCCTCCAGCAGAGCAATACGACTTCACATTCATGAACATGTATGAACCGCGACCCCCTTTTTAAGAGGTGGGATTCCTTTCACTAGTCGCAAATTACCTTTGTCAACCAGAGGGGTGTTTTTTGTGTCGCATAGAAGCAAACCATTAATAGGACATGTTTTGGGTGACTTGTGCCCATGGAGCAACAGTACCTACTGGATGTAAGTACAAAAGTCACAAACTTCTTTTTAGTCCTTGTGTTGAAATTAATCTAAGTTCACCTGCTCTGCTGCCGTATTTACCCCTTCATAACATGGGCAGAACTTCTGAATATAGTATTTACATTGATTGTCCCCGCTTGTGAGGGCTCCTTGAGGAGAACTTGATGGGAAGTGACTTTGGCAAGTGTTTGAAGCCTGTTCAGTACATTCTTGGTGATGACTAACTCTCCTAATTCAGGATGAACCGTCAGGAACGGGCTTGTGCCCTTCAAATATTGCAATAGCATTTCAGTAGCCATTCTTTTAGGCCGACCCTGGACTGTGGAAGTTCAGAATCAGATGTTCAGCTGATGTTGAGTTTGTTTCAGATGGCATGGGGTCCACTCTTATTTCTGTTCGTGTAAAAATCAGAGGTTATAGGCTCTCAGATATAGACTTAATGTATATTAATTAAAATTCTAAATTTGCCCTCATCTATATTAGTTACAGCCTTAATTTGTATTAAATTATATCTCAGGTAACCATTTTGTATAAACGGTTACTGAATGCCTGCCTTGTCGGTTGCGTGACAGCAATAAACTGTGGGACTTGAAGGCTTCTTGGCAGAATCAGGAGGGCTTTGCGGGAGAGGCAGGCAAGGGACAGGTGAGGGAACAGCCTAAACCAAGGCCTAGAGGGCGTGTCCCGCAAGTTTGCAAAAGGCTGGACACAGCTAACAAAGACCAGAGGGGTTGGCAGGACCGATCCCATCACCAAGTCAAGAAATTTGGACCGTCCTTTAATAGCCGTGAGGAGGCAATGAGGGGTTTTCAACAAGGGAGACATGTCATTCACTTGCTCATTCAACAATATTTATTGAGCACCTAGCATGTGCCAGGAACCGTTCAAGATACTAAGGATACAAAAATAAACAAAGCCTCAGAGTTTACCCCCAATGCAGCAGGTGGTGACAAGCGCCATGAAGAGCTAAGTAGGCTTAGGAAGGTGATGATTGGGGGGCTACTCTGTACAGGGGGTCAGCATAGAAGGAAATGAGGAGGGTGCCCTACGGCCATCTGAGAACAAAAGCATCCCAGGCAGTGGGAATAGCAAGTGCAAAGGCCCTGGGGTAGGACTGGGCTATGCCTGTTTCAGCAACACCCAGGAGGTCAGCGTGGCTCAAGCAGAGTGATCAAGGGGGAAAACGTGCAAGTTGAGAACAGAAAGATGGTAGAAGGACAGATCTAGGTTTTTAAAGACTTAAAACAGCTTTAAAATGAGTAGGATAGGAAGCCCATTTGGAGAATTAGTATGACAGTGTGAATTACGTTTTAAAAAGCTCACTCTGGCCACTGTGTGGGGAGGATACTGCAAGGGGGACAGGGCAAAAGCAGGGGGACCACCCTCTGGAGATGAGAACTAGAGGTGGTGAGAAGGGACAGATTCTGCAGCTATTTTGAAGGAACAGCCAGCGGGATTTGCTGGTGAATTGAAGGTGAAAGATACATCGAGGATGACCCCAAAGTTACTGGCCTGAGAACCTGGAAGGGTGGCGTCACCTGTGACTAAAGTGCAGGAGCAGGTCTGCAAGGGGTGTCCAGAGTGGTTTGGACACGTTAGTATGGGGGTGCCTGTTAGACACCCAGGGGAGAGGTCAAGAGGGCCGCTGGATGCATGCAGGGTCCAGGAGGAAGACCTGGGCTGCAGACAAAACTTGGGAGTCATCAGACAGTATCTAAAGGCATCGGTGCGTGAATCACCAAGGAAGTGAAGGTGGAGAGAAGAGAGGAGGGTGCGGGCCCAAGAGCCCCATGAGGAGACATGGAGGAGCCAGCAAAGGGGCCACCGGCGGGCCAGTGAGGGAGACAAGAACCGAGGAAGAGGCCCGATGAAGACAGCGTTTCTAGAAGAAGGGAGGGATGGTCCACGTCAAAGGTTGCAGACGAGGAATAACTGGGGGAGGGGGGGGATCCAGGTAGCAACACAAAGGGTCTTGCAACTTCGACCAGAGCAGTTCTGGTGGCATAGAGAGTTGAAAGGCTGATTGGAGTGGGTTCGAGACAGAATGGGGACTTCCCTGGTGACCCAGTGGGTAAGACTCCGCGCTCCCAATGCAGGGGGCCCGGGTTCGATCCCTGGTCAAGGAATTAGATCCCACATGCATGCCGCACCTAGGAAGTTCACATGCCACATGCTTCAACTAAAGAAGCCCTCATGCCACGACTAAAGATACCACATGCCGCAACAAAGACACGGCGTTGCCAAAATAAATAAATACTTTTTTTTTTTTAAAGAGAGAGAATGGGGAAAAAGGAAGTAGAGACCATGAACAGAAAACTCTTTTAGGGAGTCTTGCTGTGAAGGGGTGCAGAGAAATGGGAGCAGCAGCTGCTGAGGACCCGGCGTCAGGACAGAGGTGGTTAGAGAAGGACCATGTCACAGGTGGTCTTCTGGCTGTAAGCATGACCACACCTGCCTTTTGCACGTGGCGCCCTCACGTGGTGACCTGTGTGGCCAAGCTGAGTGCCTGGTGCCTGAACCACTCCCCTGTCCCACCTCCACTGGCTGCACAGAGCCCACTTCCCGGGGGCCGGGGTAGAAGCAAGTGGACCCGAGGACATGGTTGTGCACAGCTCCCAGCAGGTTTGTGAGTGTGAAGAACGTGCAACAGCAAGCACAGCTGTTCACAGGTCTTTTTGGTGGTAACCAGGTTCTGAACTTCAGGATTCCCCTGGGTGCCAATTGACCAAATACTGCTTTACTATAAAAAAGCTCTTCATTCTGAGAAAAGTCTTTATAGTGGCTTAGTGGGCCACACCTCATCTCTTACGGTTCTCCACCTTGCTCACTCCCCTCCAGGCATGCTTCCACCTCAGGGCCTTTGTACTGGTTGCCCCTTCTGCCTGGAATGCTAACCCCAAATATCTACATGGCCAACTCATTCATCAACTTTGAGTCTCTGCCTGCCAATGCTTATTTAAAAATCACATGCTGCCCATTCCTCCCCCTTGTATTTCCCACCCCCTTATGCAGCCTATTTTAAATGTTTTCATTTAACATGTTTTATTTACTTAATATGTTTATTGGGGTTATTATGAAGGCAGAGACTCTGTTTTGCTCACTGATGTATCCCAAGTGCCTTGAAGAGTGGCTGGCACATGGTGGGTCTCAAACACTATTTGTTGAATGAGTGAATTTTTGGAAATCCTTTTAGCCTGGTGCATGAGTTCTGTGTTTATTTTTTTTTTCCAGCTGAAGCTTATTGTCTCAGTCATTTAGTGCTGTGTAAGAAACTACCCCAAAACCTAGTGGCTTAAGACAACAACGATTTTATTGGCTCCTGATTCTGTGGGTCAGAAATTTGGACTGGGTTGTTCATAGGAGGTAAAGAGTCTGCTGCTGTTGTTTGGGTCATTCACGTGGCCCTGGCTTCTAAGAGGACCTCACTTGCCTGGCTGGAGGCTGCTACTGGCTGGCAGCCAGACATCCCTCTCCACCTGGTCACTCATCCCCCAGGAGACTGGTCCTGGAGCCTTCACATGGCATCTCAGGGCAGCACAAGGGCAAGCATGGAAGCTGCGGGGCTCTTGAGACCCCGGCTCAGAAACCCTCAAGGTCACTTCTACTGCATTCCATTCATCAAAGCAAGTCCTCATGCTAGCCTACATTCAAGGGGTGCTGTATTAGTTTTCTGGGGTACTTAAACAACAGAATTATTGTCTCACAGTCCTGGAGGCTGGAAGTTCAAGAGCAAGTTGTTGGCAGAGTTGGTTACTTCTGAGGTCTCCCTCCTTGGCGTGTAGATGGCCACCTTCTCCCTGTGTCCTCCCATGGTCTTTCCTTTGTGTGGCTCTGTGTCCTAATCTCCTCTTCTTGTAAGGACACAAGTCCCATTGGATTACAGCCCACCCATTTGAGCTCATTTAACCTTAACCATCTTTTTAAAGGCCCCGACTCCAAATACAGTCACACTCTAAGGTACCGGGTTTAGGACTTCAACATATGAATCTGGGGGCGACACAATTCAGCCCGTAACAAGGGGGGAGAGAAACCCCATTTCTTGGTGGAGGAACTATTGCAATCTACCCACTTAGCAAGCTGGCCACTGTCCACTTGCCCAACATAGAAGACGTCTGCTTCCAGAGCCTCTTCTCAGCTCAGAGTGGACAGGATGTCAGACCTGGGGCTGGTTTGGAAGTGCTTCTGTTCAACACCCCTGCAGGGACTTCAGGTCAGCATGGAGGGCAGAGGGCAACGAAACAAAATCAGAAAGCCAAATTCTCATGAGGCAGGGCCCTCAGGAGAAAGTCCACACCCTCCCTTCCAAAGGAGTCTCCAGCCCTGTCCTACTCTGGTTTTGGCCCAGCTCTCAGGACTGCCTCTGGCTGGACACCTGTCTCCTGCCTCTACAGTTTCTTCTTTGCTCATGATGCTGTTTGCCTTGTAGAAATCAACCTCATCCTTAAGACCTAGCCCGAAGGCACCCTGTGCTTGCCCCCTCCTAGGGGAGCCCATGGGAAGAAGACTTATCAAGTGGTGCACCCACCTCTCTCCTCCGTTGCTGTGGACTGAGTGTTTGTGCCTCCCAAATTCGTATAGTGAAGCCCCAACCCTCAAGGTGATGGTGTTGGGAGGTGGGGTCTTTGGGGAGGGGGGTGATTAGGTCATGAGGGTGGAGCCCTCATGAATGTGATTAGCACCCTTATGAAAAGAAACATGAGATGCACCCCAATGTTCATTGCAGCACTATTTACAATAGCCAGGTCACGGAAGCAACCTAAATGCCCATCGACAGATGAATGGATAAAGAAGATGTGATACATATATACAGTGGAATATTAGCCATAAAAAGGAAGAAAATTGGCTCATTTGTAGAGATGTGGGTGGATCTAGAGACTGTCATACAGAGTGAAGTAAGTCAGAAAGAGAAAAACAAATATCATATATTAATGCATATATGTGGAACCTAGAAAAATGGTACAGGTGAACTGGTTTGCAGGGCAGAAATTGAGACACAGATGTAGAGAACAAACATATGGACACCATGGGGGGAAAGTGGCAGGGGGTGGTGGTGGTGGTGTGATGAATTGAGAGATTGGGATTGACATATATACACTAATATGTATAAAATGGGTAACTAATAAGAACCTGCTGTATAAAAAAGTAAATAAAATAAAATTCAAAAATTCAACAACAAAAAAAAGAAAGAAACATGAGAGAGATGATCTCTCTCCACCAAGTAAGGACACAGCAAGAAGGTGGCTGCCTGCAAACAAGGAAGAGAGCCCTCACCAGAACCCAACCATGCTGGCACCCTGATCTTAAACTTCCAGCCACCAGAACTGTGAGAACTAAGTGTAGGTTATTTAAACAACCCACTCCAGGGCATTCTAGACATGTACGGAAGGTGTTGGCCAACCATGCCAGGCACCGTGCCAGGCACCATACCAGAGTGTTCATGTGTCATCCCATCAAATCCCACAAATCACCTTCATCCCCCAGGGCTGACCACGGTGGTAGGCACAGAGCAGGGGCTCTGTTAACAATGATCAGCTGAAGTTCAAAATGCATTATCAATTCCTGCTGTGAGAAAAAAAGGGGAGACCCTCAAAATATGAAGAACTCAACACAAGTAGATGTTTGTTGATTACAGGAAAGATGTATTAAATCAGACCCAGAAAAAAAAATTTAGAAGAGAAATTAACACAAAATAACCCAACTGTTCAAAATTTTGCTTCTTCCCAGCACAATAGCTTCCACAATCTGGAAACAAACTCCAGCAAGTCTCCTAGGAAAAGTTTTCCTTTTGCTCTTCTGCATTCCAGCGGGTCTGTTAATGAAGGGGTCTTCCAGAATAAGCACCTCCTAACGTGTACCCATCTCTACTTTAACAGCAGAGTCATTATGTTAACACCCCCAACTAATTTACTGCAAATGGGAAGCTGGCTCTCCCTCAAAGGCACACGTTTTGTCAAGCCCAGGGATGAAGCCCCGTCCAGTTGCAGAAGGATTATCTTGAACTTTTTAGATCTAATTTCCCTTCAGACTCAGAGTTGGCAATTTTACAGTTCTTCCACCAACATCTGTTGAGACAAGCATGTGAGTGCCCAGCCCCTTCACATCTGGCAGTTTGGACATTGCTCTGGTGGCAGCCAGGGCCCATCCAGCCCAGCAGAGTCCACAGGCCTGTCTGCCCCAGTGAGAGTCGACAAGCTCACATCTCTGAAGACAGCCTAGGGAGGCTTGGCACTTTCTCTCTAAATGGAAAAATAATAATGATGATGGCAAGATTTATGCAGCTGTCCCAGGCTCTGTGCATTGTGGACAGCACATGCCCAAGTGTCCGGGAGGGAGGTACAGAGCCACAGTGGCATCCCTGCTTTTCAGATGATGGAAGTGAGGCTGCCCAAGTTCCCATAGCTGGTCAACACTGAGACTGCCGGGGGACCCAGGTCTGGCTGCGCTATCCTGCTGTATTTGACATCCCTTGAATGTCTCACCCCTGACATTGTTGGAAGTGGGGGGTATGTAGCCAATCCCTTTCGAGGAGAGGCCTGGGTACTCAGGGGTCCCTCCACTGCAGGATGCCAGGGGGACAGGTTTTGTGGAATTGGACCAGTGTGGCTTGCCCACTCCTGCCCTGAAATGGGGTTGACCACATGAGAAAATGGCTACATTCCCAAAGATCAGAGCACAATTCAGTGGGCCTAGATTTTTTATAAAGCACTTTGAGAATCAAGTCCATACGTTTGCCTTAAAACTGACACATTTCTATGGGACCTTGTGGGCAGCAAAAGATGGGCTGATGCTTCTCTTTCAGGCATCATTTTTCTAGCAAAGACGTCCATCTCCATCCTTGTGACCTAGAAAACCACTTCTCAAAGAAGGATGAGCTGCCAAAGTAATGACGCTCTGGGTCTGGGTTTAACACACTAGGGCATGCGTCATGGCCCGCGAGTGATGGCGGAAGAGGAAGGGTGATGGTTAAATATACACTCTATTTATTGATTTGATTCATCCAATTACACAGGAAGCTTGTTTAGGAGAGGTTCAAGAGAATGACTCAAGTGTCTCCTGAATGATGCCCAAAGGGCTTCAGCCAGCATTTTTGTCATACTTCTGATATTAGAGGAGACTTTCAGCTAGAGAATATTAATCGCGACTGAGAGCTCCGTGTGAAGTTAAGTGGAAATGAAAAGTTCAGAAAAGATCCACAGGGGATAGGTCGATGAGGAGAATCGGTGCTGAGATGAACTGAACCAACTGGGTGACTTTATTTAATGATCATTATTTCTACTTTCCATCGTTAACTCATATGTAATGGAAGGCAGGCTATACCCTTGATACTTCCAATGCATTTCATTTTTTAAAATTATGTATTTATTTATTATTTCTTTATTTTGGCTGCGCCAGGTCTTAGCTGTGGTACTCGGGATCTTTGCTGTGGCATGTGGGCTCTTAGTTGCTGCATGCATGTGGGATCTAGTTCCCCGACCAGGGATAGAACCTGGGACCCCTGCATTGGGAGCACAGAGTCTTACCCACTGGACAAGCAGGGAAGTCCCTTCCATTGCATTTCAAATCTAATCATCAAACCCAAATTCTGCACATGCCTCAGAGTCCCCGATTCACAGGAGTACTAGGTTTTTCAGGCAAGAAAACCCTCTTGTCCCCCGGAACAGTAACTAAGCTTTGATTTCCAAAGTTCTCCTTTAGCCTTTTCTGAGATCAGAATTTAGTTTACCCGAGTCCTCCTGGGTAAAGACAGGGGGAGAAGATCTCCCCTCAAGTTCCAAAAAACACGGAATACCAAATTATTGCTTCAGTTCAAATAATTTCATTTTGATTACTTCTTTATTGTAAACATCTTCTTGCTAACAACCACCAAGAATACACCTGCAGCCAGAAAACGTTGCATTTTTTTGATTCGTTTCATAGAACCCTACACCATGAGAACCACAAGAGATTGGAAAGGGCTTTAAGGATTTGAGTTGGGTGACAGGGGGTGGGGGGACGGGTGGGTGTCCAAGGAAGCAAGGCTTTGCTCTGGATTGGATGCTGTCAGGAAGCAGGGATGAGTCTATGCTTGGATATCCTACTAATTCTTATCCGGAAGGTCAGGAGGCTAAACCCGTAATTGGAAAAGAAGCAGCCGTCTATCATATTAGCCAGGATACAGGGTGTTGGGTCACCTTTGTGGTTCTCACAATGTTCTTGCTTTTGTCTGAGCAGAGGTGACCTCGGGGTGCTCCTGCTTGTGTCTTGGTCCAGCATGGACGCAGGGTGCCCTGTCTGATGGTGTTCCGTGAAATCATAGATGTTCAGCAGAAGGACACTAAGGCCCAGGCCACCCCACTGTCCATTTCCTCCTGCCATTCGTCCAGGTACTAGTTTCCTCAAATATGGAATACGGTTCCTCTCTCTGTGATTTACAAGCAGGAACTCATTTCATCAAATGTTCCCTCACCTCCCATGCCCCTCACCCTGCAATGGCTTTTCTCCACAGCCCTCCAACATGCTGTGGGGATATTTACCTCTGGTTTATTTGGGGTCTGTAAGCTCCATAAGGGCAGGGCTGTCTATTTTGTTCCTTCCTGTATCCTCACTGCCTGGAACACAGCAAGTGGTCAATAAATACTTGTTGCCCATTAGTTAAAGAACATATCCATATGATAAATACATGCCTGGCCAAAACACACCTGTTTTTTTTTTCTAGTGGAATGTTCCAAAGTCCTGATCCCTGGGGCCACTCTTCAAAAAACAGTTAGGAGTAGTTCCATCTGCCCACCTGCTAACAATCCATCATCCACCCATTCATTGAAACATCCAACCATTTACACACACTTCACCCATCCATCTGCCATCCATCCACCCACCTACCCACCCATCCATCCATCCACCCACCCACCACCTATCCATCTATCCACCCACCGAGCCACCCATCCATCCCCTCACCCATCCATCCACCTACCCACCCATCCGTTCTTCATCCATCTTCCACCCACCCATCCATCCACACTCTCTTCATCCACCATCCATTCATCCCCCCCATCTATCTAGGCACACATCCATCCACCCATCCACCGGTCAACCATCCATTCATCCATCTGGACCCCATCCATCTGTGAAAGTAAAAGAAACCCCATTTAAAATGGAGTCGGGAAGCCCTGAATGGGGAGCTCTCAAGCAAGTACACTCATGGAAAACCACATAACCAAAAGGAAGACAGAAGATAAGTTATTTTGACCAGGAAGGACATGTTTCACATAGGAATTTCATCTCCTGTTAAAGAGAAAGAAGGGAGATCCCTCCCTGCCCAATTGCAGCCAATGAGAAACCGTCACAACTCTTGTTCTTCTCCAGTGAACTTTTGTTCAAACCCTCCACTATTCCCTCCTAAAACCTAATAAAAGTTAACCTTCCCTTTGCCTCTCCGGACTGGCCTATGGCTCTCCACAGCTTTTTTGTCCCGAATTGTAATTCCTCCACTATTCCCAATTAAATTCGACTCTGCTTTTATAATTTTATATTAATAAAATATTATTAATATATATATATTTTTAAATTTTTTAATTTAAGATTGACACACCCATCCATCCATCTACTTATAGCTTTTAGGGGTTTGTACATCATTCTTACTCAGAAAGTGAACATCTTTGGAAAGTTTCCCAAAGGTAAGTTCTCCTTTCTTGTTTCTTCCTTGTCCGTGTGTCCTCGTCCTGGGCAGTCCCTGTGTGGCCATAGTGCTGCTTTGTCAGGTGCTTGGCTAACACCTGGGCTGGGCCGTTGGGTTTGGGAAGCGGACCCTGATGGTCTGAGATTGGGCTTCACTCCTGCCTCGTTAAGTACGAGGTCCTGCTGCCCTGGAAGTGCAGGAGAAGACCCGGCATAGGGCGACCTCGGGGACAGGGCTGGGAGGATAGACTCGGGGTCCGCAAGAGGGCGCCACCTCCCACACCACCCACAAATCCATCACACGCCCCCGACGCGGGTTCTCTTAGGCCAGGGTGGGGCACGGCTTGGGGTGGGCGTGTCCGGGAGTGTGTCGATGTGTGTGGGCGTGTCGGAGCCCGGCGAGGCGCGGCCAAGTCCAGGCGGCATCGGGAGTGGTCGGGAGGAGATGGAAGAGAAGAAGCGGGGCCAAGGCTCTGCAGGATCGGGGCGTGGCCCGGGTGGAAGAGGCGGGCCAATGCAGGGACGGGGGAAAGGGGCATGGCTAGGGTCAAGGCCTTGGTGGGTGGGGCGGAGCTAGGTGCACCAAGTCCAGGCTGGACAAGGCCTCCCAGGACTGTGTGGGCAGAGCCAGACACCTGGGATAGGAGCTCAGGGGGCCAGAGCCCCGGGAGGTGTGGTGGAATCTCAGCCCCTGACTGGTGTGGCTGGATGGGCCCCAGTTTCTTGCTCCAACCCTGAGATCAAGGGATCTAGTATCTCGAGCCCATCAGGAGTCACCGGCATGGCACCTGTTCCGAAGTATCAGGTATCCCGGATGCACAGGTGTAAGTCTCTGTCCCTGCGGGCCTGCGGTCTCCCCGCGCAGGTCTGACACGAAGTGCTCCTTGCCCACGTCGGGTCTCTGGGACCTCAGAGGCTTTCAGGCCTCTGCCCTTTCCTGCCGTCCAGATCGCTCGCTCCAAACGCATCTCTGCCCAGGCTGAGGGAACAGATGACAACTGGCCGCAAGTGATGCAAATGACTAATATTTATCAAACTGGAACAAAGAAAGATTTTACCATTTCTAGGTAGCCCTATCCAACTCAGACGGGGATGCTCAACATGGTTTCAAGCTAGTGTTAATTTTAAATAAATGTAACAGAAATTATTTTCATTCTATGTTAATTCATAGGATGCAAACCCATGCTGGATCAGTCAATACTAGATCAGATTTAGGGCTGTGAAATGACGTGTCATATACCGGAATACACAAAATAAATGTGTTCTAATAGGGCTTCCTTATATCAGATTTTAACCAACACCACAGTTTTATCGTAAATAAACGTTTTTAAAGGAATTAAACCAATATTATTTAGAAAGTTAATTCTGAAGCCCATTTCTGGATTTTATAATAGAAGTTAAGTATGGTCATAATTGTACTCTATGGCTCCTATAATTGAAGGTAAGTAAAAATGGATTAATTTCACAGTTAGAATTACAGAAGGATGTATTTTTGCCTTACTAAAGAATTTTTATACTTGATATTTAGTTGTATTTTTGCACCTAAGTAACATTTTTGAGTCACCACATGGGAATAAAAATCCTTTTTGAGAAATTGCTAAAGAAAAATTTATGGTTTTGCTTTTTGGTAAAAGGCATTGTTATAACATAATTTTAAAAATATACAGTATTGGGCTTCCCTGGTGGCGCAGTGGTTGAGAGTCCGCCTGTCGATGCAGGGGACACGGGTTCGTGCCCGGTCCGGGAGGATCCCACATGCCGCAGAGCAGCTGGGCCCGTGAGCCATGGCCGCTGAGCCTGCGCGTCCGGAGCCTGTGCTCCGCAACAGGAGAGGCCACAACAGTGAGAGGCCCGCGTACTGCAAAAAAAAAAATACAGTATTTGCAAGTATTCCCATTTACAAAGTCCTGAGAAATATTTGTTCTTAATGTTCTGTGCCATTTGATGGACTTATTTTTTCACACAAAATTGGACACAGCTGCAGACCAGTTAATGGTCATCCCTGCTGGGAAGCCTTATGTACATGACACTCCTCTGAACAAATTCACATCGAATTTGTTTCCAAAACAAATGATAATCTAACAACAGCGTGGCATTCAAAGAAAAAAAGTGAAATATGCTTTGATGTGACTGTCATAGCCTGCTGAAGATGGAGTTGTCTGACAAAATGGAAATCTTATTTCTGCATTTGACCTACATTTTAATTTTTATATTTTTATTTCAGGCACAAGGAATGAATGTAGGGATTTCAGTAGCCCTCCTGGAAGAAACAAAAACTAGGGAGAATAATCCAAAGGTGAGAGCATTCTGGAGGAAGAAATTGATTATGCAAATGTCATATAAGGAAGCCTGATGTCACTTTATGGACCTCATCAATATGTTTCTTCTGAAGGGAGATATCCTGCTATTTAAAAAAATTCACTGACAGTTGTTGGCTATGTTGTTATTTTAATAACATGATACAGCACATTTATTTCCCTTCTTTATTCTATTTTATCAGAATAAAACAACAACGAACGTGAATTTCCTCTCGTGTCTTTGTTGATTAAGAACTTTTCCTTTGCAATCCCACCATCTTCTGAAACTGGACTGATAGCTCAGATTGGACTCAGATGAATGTGGATTTCTTTATTTAAAAATTTTTCACTTATCTAATTTAATTTTTGTTGTTGTTGTTTTAAACATCTTTGTTGGGGTATAATTGCTTTACAATGTTGTGTTAGTTTCTCACTTATCTAATTTTAAATTAGCATGCAGTGAAGTGTACACTCTTTGCTAAACAGTTCTATGAGTTTTGACAAGTTCATAGTTGTGTAACCACCATCACAATCAAGATAACAGAATAGTTCCATCCACACTCCAGAATTCCTTCATGCTGACCCGCTGTGGTCAATGCTTCCTCCCACCCATATCCTTGAAATCCCTTTCCCCATCCCTAAAGTTTGCCTTTGGGTGAATATCATCTAGATGGAATCATGTAGTACATAACCTTCTGAGTCTGGCTTCTTTCATCCAGCGTAAAGCATTTGAGATTCATCGGAATCAATATTTCGGTTCTTTTTATTACTTTGTAGTATTCCACTTACTTGTGTTGCACAATTTGTTTATTCATTCACCATTTGAAGGGCAGTCTCTGGCAATTATGAATATTGCCATATTATGAATTATGAACAAATTTTCTAAACTTTTTTTCACTTGGGAGAATGATTATATTTTTGGTGTTATTAATGGCTCTGTCTATGTGATTTCTATTTATTTTGTTTGCTTGTTTGTTGTTTTTTTGAGTTTTCTTTTTTTTTTATTGAAGTATAGCTGATTTACAATGCTGTACTGGTTCCAGGTGTATAGCAAAGTGACTCAGCTATATGTGTGTGTATGTGTGTATATATGTGTGTGTGTGTGTGTGTGTGTGTGTGTGTGTGTGTGTGTGTATATATATATTCTTTTCCACCATAGGTCACCACAAGACACTGACTACAGTTCCCACTGCTATACAGTGGGTCCTTGTTGTTTATCTATTTTATAGATAGTAGTGTGTATCTATTAACCCCAAATTCCTAATTTTTCCCTTCCCTTGTAATTTCTATTTCTAATTGTTCACTGCTAGTGTATAAAAATACATTTGATTTTTGTATACTACTTCATGTCCTGTGACCTGGCTAAATTTACTTATTAGTTCTAGGAATTATCTTGTAGAATCCTTCTAAGTACTGCTTTAGCTAGAATCCACAAACTTTGATATGTTATATATTTTTTCATTCAGTTAAAATATTTTCTGATTTTCCTTGTGACTTCTTGGCTTTTAGGTTATTTAGAAGTGTATTCCTCCTCCACCCCAGGTAGATACGTGTTTTTATTTTAATTGAAGTATAGTTAATGTACAATGTTATGTTAGTTTCAAGTGTATAGCAAAGTGATTCAGCTATATATATATATCTATATATAGATATATATATATTCTTTCTCATATTCTTTTCCATTATAGGTTATTACAAGATATTGAGTAAAGTTCCTTGTGCTATACAGTAGGTTTTTGTTGTTTACCTGTATTATATATGGTAGTGTGTATAAATTAATCCCACCTCCTAATTTATCTACCCCCACTCCACCCCGTTATCCCCTTTGGTAATTGTAAGTTTGTTTCTATGTCTGTGAGTCTATTTCTGTTTTGTAAATAAGTTCATTTGTATCATATTTTTAGATTCCACATATAAGTGATATCATATGATATTTGCCTTTAGAAGTGTATTTTTATTTCAAAATATTTTAGTGTTTTCCAGATATCTTTCTGGAATTGATTACTAGTTTAATTTCATTATGATCAGAAAATGTACTTCACATAGTTTTCTTTTAAGCTTGTTAATGGTTGTTTAATAACCCAAAATATGCTCTATTTTGATGAATGTTCCATGTGCACTTGAAAAGAATGTGTATTCTATTTCGAGGGTGGAATGTTTTGTAAATCTCAGTTAGACCAAGTTGATTTATAGTGTTCAAGCCAAGTAGATTTTGCTGATTTTCTGCATTTTTCAATTGTTGATTTTTGAGAGAGGAGTGTTGCAATCTCCAGGAAAAATTATAAATTTGCCTTTTTAATTCTATCATGTTGTTTTTTGAATTTTATTTTATTTTTTTTTATACAGCAGGTTCTCATTAGTTATCCATTTTATACACATTAGTGTATATATGTCAATCCCAATCTCCCAATTCATCATCTATCATGTTTTGCTTCGTGTATTTTGAAGCTTTTTTGCTATGCATGCTCATTTAGAAATGGTGTGTCTTCTTGGTAATTTGACCCTTTTATCATTATGTAATGTCCTTTTTCATCCCTGGTTACATGTCTTGTTCTGAAGTCTATTCTATGTTAATATAACTACTCCATTTTTTTTAACATCTTTATTGGAGTATAATTGCTTTACAATGGTGTGTTAGTTTCTGCTTTATAACAAAGTGAATCAGTTATACATATAATGTTCTCATATCTCTTCCCTCTTGCGTCTCCCTCCCTCCCACCCTCCCTATCCCACCCCTCTAGGTGGTCACAAAGCACCGAGCTGATCTCCCTGTGCTATGCAGCTGCTTCCCACTAGCTATCTATTTTACATTTGGTAGTATATATATGTCCATGCCACTCCATTTTCTTTTAATTAGTATTTTCATTCTTCTGCTTTTAACCTATCTCTGTCATTATATTTAAAGTGGCTTTCTTTAAATATAATGTATATTTGGGTCTTGTGTTTTTGTTTTGTTTTGTTTTCTTGGCCATGCCATGCAGCTTGCAGGATCTCAGTTCCCCGACCAGGGATCGAACCCAGGCCATGGCAGTGAAAGCATTGAGTCCTAACCACTGGACAGCTAGGAGTTCCCTGGGGCTTGTGTTTTTAATCGAATCTGACAATCTCTTTTAATTTGTGTGTTTATTTATTCATTTATTTATTTATTTACTTTTAATTGAAGTATAGTTGATTCACAATGTTGTGTTAGTTTCAGGTATACAGCAAAGTGATTCAGATATATATGTATATATATTCTAATATATATATATTCTTTTTCAGATTATTTTCCCCTATAAGTTATTACAAAATATTGAGTATAGTTCCCTGTGCTATACAGTAGGACCTTCTTGTTTATCTATTTTATATACAGTAGTGTGTATATGTTAATCCCAAACTCCTAATTTATCCCACCCCCTCTAATTTGTGTGTTTAGTCCATTTACATTTAATGTAGTTATTGATATGGTTGGACTTAGGCCTCCCATTTTATAATTTGTTTTTTTGTTTGTTCCTACCATTTTTTGATCCTCTGTTCCCCCTTTCCCACATTCTTTTAGGTTATTTGAATGCTTTTAGTACTTCATTTTAATTTATCTATCCATTTTTTTGTCCATATCTTAGCATTATTTTATAGTAGTTGCTCTAGAGATTATAATTTACATACCTCACTTTTCACAGTCTACTTAAGTTTAATGTTTTACCATTTCAAGTAAAATATACAAATCTTATAAGCATGTAAGTTCCTTTACCCTCTTCTTTATAATATTATTGTGGTCCTATGTATTATACCTATATTCACTGAAAATCCCTCCAGACAATGCTATAATTTTTTCTTTCAGCAGTAAATATACTTTAAAGAACTTAAAGAAAATAGTCTATTATCTTTAGTCAGATATATACCTTTTCTACTGCTCTTGCTTTATTCCTGAAATACCAAGTTTCTCTCTGGTATCACTTATCTTCAGCCTACAGAGCTTCATTTAGTATTTCTTTTTGAGCAAGTGTGCTGGCAACAAATTCTCTTAGCTTTCCTTCATCTGAAAATGTCTTTATTGTGACAATGACAACACTGAATATAGAATGTTGTTTCACTGTCTTTTGTCCTCCATGATTTCTGATGAGAAATTCACAGTCATTCCAATTATTCCTCTATATACAATGGGTCACTTTTCAAGATCTTTCCTTTTTCTTTGGTTTGTACCCATTTACTATGGTGTATCTGGGCCTGATTTTCTTTGAGTTTATTTGTTTGATGGTTCACTGCATTTCTCAAATATGTGGGTTTATGTCTTTCACCAAATTGGGGAAGTTTTTGGTCACTATTTCTTCAAATATTTTTCTGCACCAATCTTTCTCTTCTCTTTCTGGGACTCCAATGGCATAAATATTAGACATTTTGATGTTGCTCCAGAAGTCCCTGAGGCTCTGTTCAATTGTTTTTTAATCATATTTCTCTCTGTTCTTCAAATTAAATAATTTCCTTTGATTTATCTTCAAGTTCACTGACTCATTCCTCTGTCATGTCCATGCTGCTATTTTGCTTCAGGTGTTGTATTTTGCAGTTCTGAAGTTTCCATTTAGTTCTCATTTCTTTTTTTAGTTTCTTTTTTTCTGCTGAGAACTTTTTTCTTTCCATTCATTTGAAGTGTACTACTTTTACCCCATGGAACATAGTTTTAATAGCCAAATTAAAGCCTTTGTTAAAGCCAATATCTAGGTGAATGCAGGGTTAGTATCTATTGATTTTATTTTCCCTTGAGAATTGTTCATGTTTTCCTGGTTCTTTGTATGCTGAACAATTTTTGACATTTTAGTGATGTTCTTGTGAGACTCTGTGTCCTGTTAAAATCCTCTAGAGAATGTTGATTTGTTGTTGCTATTGTTATTGTTGTTGTTTAGCAGGCAACCACCTGGTTAAGTTCATACCACAAGTTCTGTTTTTCCTTCCGTGAGTGATGGCTCCAACGTTACTTCAGTTTTTAAAATCTTTGCTGTGTTCTTTTTTGTCTGTCCCATGCATGTACCATCCAGAACTTAGCCTGGGATGTGGGCAGTGGTTCTCAGAACCTTTGCTATGTTGCTCTGGGTTTGTCCTGCCCATGTACAGCTAAAGACCAAGCTGAGGACTTGCACCCATTCATGCATAGACTTAAGAGATCACTTCTCCAGCTCTCTCCTCTATGTGATGATTCCCATGGACCCCCTTCCCAGTCCGCTGGCCAGAAAGCCAGAATTTCTCTCCAAGTTGTAGTTGGTTTCCTTGCCACCTTGTAGGTCTGCAACTGGGGGTTCTCTCAGAGTAGGGCCTGGAGAGAAAAAAAAGAGAGATATAGAAAGGAAAAACAGGGGCTTCCCTGGTAGCACAGTGGTTAAGAATCCTCTTGCCAATGCAGGGGACACGGGTTCGAGCCCTGGTCTGGGAGGATCCCACATGTCACAGAGCAACTAAACTCATACACCACAACTACTGAGCCTGCACTCTAGAGCCTTCGAGCCACAACTACTGAGCCTGCGCACCACAACTACTGAAGCCCATGTGCCTAGGGCCCATGCTCCACAACAAGAGAAGTCACCACCCTGAGAAGCCCGTGCTCCACAACCAAAAAATTTTTTAAAAAGAAAGGAAAAATAAATCAGGGATTCTCCCACATTCTGGTTTGTGTAGGCCCCTTTTCTTGGTTCTTTGGCTCCAAAAAAAAAGGAGCTGCACTGTTCTATGACTGGGGTTTCCCTCAGGACAAGGCCAGGAAAGAAATGGGGAAAAACAACCAGAAACTCACCTGCCCCTCCTTCAAGTTTGATTTCCCTACCAGTCCATCTCCTATCATTTACTTTTCAGAGATCTCAAATAGTTGCTCCTCGTACTTTGATTTCTTCCCTTCAAGATGGGCTGCTTATTAAAGAGGACTTAATAGTCACTGGAGTTGAGACTCGATCTAAATAAGAACACTGTTAGGCTAAAAATTGTGCTTTTCCTCCCTTGTTTTTTCAAAGATGTCTCAATGTCACATTTTGTGCCAATCCTCAAAGAGTAACATCTGCCTTCAAAACACAAATGAGTACACGACACACAACCTCAACCTTTTTTGTCCAATTTGTAGACCAGCTTCAGCTGCTCTGAGTAGGGGCACTCAAGGAAACACTTTCCTTACATGAACAGTTTTTAAAAAAATCAGGCCTAGGTAGAGGAAACAAGATGGCAGAGTAGAAGGACGTGCTCTCACTCCCTCTGGTGAGAACACCAGAATCACAACTAGCTGCTGGACAATCATTGACAGAAAGACACTGAAACTCACCAAAAAAGGTACCCCACATCCAAAGACAAAAGAGAAGCCACAATGAGATGGTAGGAGGGGTGCAATCACAGTAAAATCAAATCCCATAACTGCTGAGTGGGTGACTCACAGATGGGAGAACACATATACCACAGAAGTCCACCCACTGGAGTGAAGGTTCTGAGCCCCACATCAGGGTTCCCAACCTGGGGGTGTGGCAACAGGAGGAGGAAATCCTAGAGAATCAGACTTTGAAGCCTAGTGGGATTTGATTGCAGGACTTCGACAGGACTGGGGGAAACAGAGACTCTACTCTTGGAGGGCACACACAAAATAGTGTGCACATTGGGACCCAGGGGAAGGAGCAGTGATCCCATAGGAGACTGAACCAGACCTACCTGCTAGTGTTGGAAGGTCTCCTGCAGAGGCAGGGGGTGGCTGTGGCTCACCGTGGGGTCAAGGCCACTGGCATCAGAAGTTCTGGGAAGTACTCCTTGGCGTGAGCCCTCCCAGAGTCTGTCACTAGCCCCACCAAAGAGCCCAGGTAGGCTCCAGTGTTGGGTTGCCTCAGGCCAAACAACCAACAGGGACGGAACTCAGCCCCACTCATCAGCAGTCAAGTGGATTAAAGTTTTACTGAGCTCTGCCCATCAGAGCAGCAGTCAGCTCTACCCACCACCAGTCCCTCCCATCAGGAAACTTACATGCCTCTTAGATAGCCTCATCCACCAGAGAGCAGACAGCAGAAGCAAGAAGAACTGCAATCCTGCAGCCTGTGGGACAAAAACCACATTCACAGAAAGATAGACAGGATGAAAAGTCAGAGGGCTATGTACCAGATGAAGGAACAAGATAAAACCCCAGAAAAACAGCTAAATGAAGTGGAGATAGGCAACCTTCCATAAAAAGAATTCAGAATAATGATAATGAAGATGATCCAGGACCTCGGAAAAAGAATGGAGGCAAAGATCGAGAAGATGCAAGAAATGTTTAACAAACACCCAGAAGAATTAAAGAACAAACAGAGATGAACAATACAATAACTGAAATAAAAAATACACTAGAAGGAATCAATAGCAAAATAACTGAGGCAGAAGAATGGATAAGTGACCTGGAAGACAGAATGGTGGAATTCACTGCTGTGGAACAGAATAAAGAAAAAAGAATGAAAGGAAATGAAGACAGCCTAAGAGAGCTCTGGGACAACATTAAACTCAACAACATTCACATTACAGGGGTCCCAGAAGGAGAAGAGAGAGAAAGGACCCAAGAAAATATTTCAAAAGATTATAGTCGAAAACTTCCCTAACATGGGAAAGGAAATAGCCACCCAAGGCCAAGAAGTGCAGAGAGTCCCATACAGGATAAACCCAACAAGAAACACGCTGAGACACATAGTACTCAAACTGGCAAAAATTAAAGACAAAAACAATTGAAAGCAGCAAGGGAAAAATGACAAATAACATACAAGGGAGCTCCCATAAGGTTAACAGCTGATTTCTCAGCAGAAACTCTACAAGCCAGAAGGGAGTGGCATGATATACTTAAAGTGATGAAAGGGAAGAACCTACAACCAAGACTACTCTACGCAGCAAGCATCTCATTCAGATTTGATGGAGAAATCAAAAGCTTTACAGATAAGCAAAAGTTAAGAGAGTTGAGCACCACCAAACCAGCTCTACAACAAATGCTAAAGGAACCTCTCTAACTGGGAAACACAAGAGAAGAAAAGGACCTACAAAAACAAACCCAAAACAATTAAGAAAATGGTCACAGAAACATACATATAGATAATTAACTTAAATGTGAATGGATTAAATGCTCCAACCAAAAGACACAGGCTCCTTGAATGGATACAAAAACAAGACCTATATATATGCTGTCTACAAGAGACCCACTTCAGACCTAGGGACACATACAAACTGAAAGTGAGGGGATGGAAAAAGATATTCCATGCAAATGGAAATCAAAAGAAAGCTGGAATAGCAATACTCATATCAGATAAAATAGACTTTAAAATAAAGTATCTGGGCTTCCCTGGTGGTGCAGTGGTTGAGAGTTCGCCTTCTGATGCAGGGGACACGGGTTCGTGCCCCAGTCTGGGAAGATCTCGCATGTCACAGAGCGGCTGGGTCTGTGAGCCATGGCCACTGAGCCTGCATGTCCGGAGCCTGTGCTCTGCAGTGGGAGAGGCCACAGCAGTGAGAGGCCCGCGTACTGGAAAAAAATAAAAAATAAAAAAAAAATAAAGAATCTTACAAGACACAAGGAAGGACACTACATAATGATCAAGGGATCAATCCAAGGAGAAGATATATCAATTATACATATATATACACCCAACATAGGAGCACCTCAATACATAAGGCAACTGCTAACAGCTATAAAAGAGGAAATCGACAGTAACACAATAATAGTGGGGGACTTTAACACCTCACTTACACCAATGGACAGATCATCCAAAATGAAAATAAATAAGGAAACAGAAGCTTTAAATGACACAATAGACCAGATAGATTTAATTAATATTTATAGGACATTCCATCCAAAAACAGCAGGTTACACTTTCTTCTCAAGTGTGCATGGAACATTCTCCAGGATAGATCACATCTTGGATCACAAATCAAGCCTCCGTAAACTTAAGAAAATTGAAATCATATCAAGCATCTTTTCTGACCACAATGCTATGAGATTACAAATCAATTACAGGGAAAAAAACGTAAAAAACACAAACCCATGGAGGCTAAACAATACGTTATTAAATAGCCGAGAGATCACTGAAGAAATCAAAGAGGAAATCAAAAAATACCTAGAGACAAATTACAATGAAAACACGACGATCCAAAACCTATGGGATGCAGCAAAAGCAGTTCTAAGGGGGAAGTTTATAGCTACATAAGCTTACCTCAAGAAACAAGAAAACTCTCAAATAAACAATCTAACCTTACACCTAAAGGAACTAGAGAAAGAAGAACAAACAAAACCCAAAGTTGGCAGAAGGAAAGAAATCATAAAGATCAGAGCAGAAATAAATGAAATAGAAACAAAGAAAACAACAGCAAAGATCAATAAAACTAAAAGCTGGTTCTTTGAGACGATAAACAAAATTGATAAACCATTAGCCAGACTCATCAAGAAAAAGAGGGAGAGGACTCAAATCAATAAAATTAGAAATGAAAAAGGAGAAGTTACAACAGACACCACAGAAATACAAAGCATCCTAAGAGACTACTACAAGCAACTCTATGCCAATAAAATGGACAACCTGGAAGAAATGGACAAATTCTTAGAAAGGTATAACCTTCCAAGACTGAACCAGGAAGAAATAGAAAATATGAACAGACCAATCACAAGGAATGAAATTGAAACTGTGATTAAAAATCTTCCAACAAACAAAAGTCCAGGACCAGGTGGCTTCACAGGTGAATTCTATCAAACATTTAGAGAAGAGCTAACACCCATCCTTCTCAAACTCTTCCAAAAAATTGCAGACGAAGGAACACTCCCAAACACATTCTATGAGGCCACCATAACCCTTATACCAAAACCAGACAAAGATACTACAAAAAAAGAAAATTACAGACCAATATCACTGATAAATATAGATGCAAAAATCCTCAACAAAATACTAGCAAACAGAATCCAACAACACATTAAAAGGATCATACACCATGATCAAGTGGGATTTATCCCAGAGATTCAAGGATTCTTCAATATACGCAAATCAATCAATGTGATACACCATATTACAAATGGAAGAATAAAAACCATACGATCATCTCAATAGATGCAGAGAAAGCTTTTGACAAAATTCAACATGCATTTATCATAAGAACCCTACAGCATAGAGGGAACTTACCTCAACATAATAAAGGCCATATATGACAAACCCACAGCAAACATCATTCTCAATGGTGAAAAACTGAAAGCATTTCCTCTAAGATCAGGAAGAAGACAAGGATGTCCACTCTCACCACTATTATTCAACATAGTTTTGGAAGTCCTAGCCACAGCAATCAGAGAAGAAAAAGAAATAACAGGAATACAAATTGGAAAAGAAGAAGTAAAACTGTCACTGTTTGCAGATGACATGATACTATACATAGAGAATCCTAAAAATGCCACCAGAAAACTACTAGAGCTAATCAATGAATTTGGCAAAGTTGCAGGATACAAAATTAATGCACAGAAATGTCTTGCATTCCTATACACTAAGATGAAAAATCTGAAAGAGAAATTAAGGAAACACTCCCGAGTACCATTGCAACAAAAAGAATAAAATACCTTGGAGTAAACCTACTTAAGGAGACAAAAGACCTGTATGCAGAAAACTATAAGGCACTGATGAAAGAAATTAAATTGATACAAACAGATGGAGAGATATACCATGTTCTTGGATTGGAAGAATCAACATTGTGAAAATGACTATACTACCGAAAGCTATCTACAGATTCAGTGCAATCTCTATCAAACTACCAATGGCATTTTTCACAGAACTAGAACAAAAAATTTCACAATGTGTATGAAAACACAAAAGACCCTGAATAGACAAAGCAATCTTGAGAAAGAAAAACAGAGCTGGAGAATCAGGCTCCCTGACTTCAGACTATACTACAAAGCTACCGTAATCAAGACAGTATGATACTGGCACAAAAACAGAAATATAGATCAATTTAACAGGATAGAAAACCCAGAGATAAACCCATGCACCTATGGTCAACTAATCTAGGACAAAGGAGGCAAGGATATACAATGGAGAAAAGACAGTCTCCTCAATAATTGGTGCTGGGAAAACTGGACAGCAAGCCTACACGCAGTGGGAGATGGCAACCAGTCTGATCCCCTATTTCAAAGATTAACTGAGATTACTTCCCCTTCTCCCTTAAAAACTTCTATGGCTGAGCAGAATCTTTGAAGCTGGTTTGGGGACATGAGTCTGCTTTTTCTCCAGATTGCCATCTTTCTGATTGAAACCAACGTTTTCCATTTCTATCAACACTTGCCTCTCAAGTATTGATTTTTGAGCAGCAAGCAGCCAGCCCTGAGTTCGGTAACACTCTCACCAACTGGGTAACGTGGGCAATTTCTTAATCTCTCTGTTCCACAGTTTTCTCATTGTGGTCATCCTTGTCATTGTGAGGATTAAAAGAGATGATGTAGAAAAGTGCTTAGCATGATGTATGTCATGTAGTGAGCACCAGGCAAATGTCAGCTCTTGGTGTTTTCCTCCAGATGTGCACATAATCACCATCATCACTGTCTAGGGACAGGCAGTGCTCTGGTACCAACGTGCAGAATAAGACACAATCCCTGTAGCACACCCTGATGGGGAAGACAGACACATGAACAGATCTTCATGGGCAGGGTAGTGAATGCCATAAGAGACAGGAGTGCCTGGAAGTTACAGGCAGCAGTGGGCACCCAGCCTTTTTTCGGTGATTGTATTCCTTGATAGGGTGGATTCCTAGCCTGGGATATAAAGGATGAATAGGAGTTAGTTCCATACTAAGGGGAATTGGAAGAGAGGGTAAGGACCAGCATCGTCAACGGTCAGTGCAAGCACAATATGTGCAAGGAACTTCTGGAGAAAGGAATCTTATTTTTAATAAAGTAAATGGTGGAAGGCCAATTTCAGGAACTCTCTTTTCTTCGACCAGGTCAGGATCCAATGTTCTTAACACATGTTTCTGGTATGACATTAAGAAGAACAAATAATGAGACAGGCTTTGCTAGAAAGCTTCCAGAGAGTGGTTCCTTTTTTTTGGTGGGGGGAGGGAAAATAAGTCTTTATTGTTTCCTTGTGAATTAGGACAGTTTTCAAACATGTCCACAAATTCTTTTACACTTTTCCCACTAATAGATGGGGTGTGTGTTGTCTTCTCCTAAATCTGGGCTGACCCTGTGTATCAGTCTTCTATGGCCGTGTAACAGGTTACCCTAACACTTAGAAGCTTAACACAACAGACATTTATTATCTCAGTTTCTGGGCATCAGGAATTTGAGAATTCTTAACTGGCTTAGGATCTCATGTTGCTCAGGATGTCCACTGGGGTGGTAGCCACCTGAAATCTTGATCCATGCTATAGACTGAACGTTTCTATTCCCCCGCCCCAAATTCCTATGTTGAAACCTAATCCCCAGTGTGGTGGTATTAGGAAGTGGGGCCCTTTAGGAGGTGATTAGGTCGTGAGAGTGAAGCCATCATGAATAGGATTAGTGCCTTTATAAAAAGGACTCCAGCAAGCTCCCTCACCCCCTTCTTCCATATGAGGACACAGTGAGATGACCATTTATGAACCAGGAAAGGAAGCAGGACTCACTAGACATCAAATCTGCCAGCACCTTGATCTTGGACTTCCCAGCCTTTAGAACAGTGTGAAATAAATATTGTTGTTTAAGCCACCCGGTCTATGGTATTTTTGTTATAGCAGGCCAAAGAGACTACGGTAACCCATTTCCAAGATGGCTGGGTCACAGGGCTATTGGCAGGAGGCCTTCATTCCTCACCATGAGGAACTCTCTTGTAGGCTGTTTGAGTGTCTTCATGACATGGCAGCTGGGCTCAGTGATGAGAAAGAGAGAACTGCCTTTTTATTGCCTGGTCTTGGAGGTCACATACCATCACATCAACAATATTCTATTCATGATAAGTGAGTCACCAGGTATAGCCATTCTGAACAGGAGGAGAACTAGACTCCACCCTTGGAAAGGAGGCATATCAAAAAATGTGTGGGCATAATTTAAAACCACTACACCCTGCGACTTGCAACAAACATAATGTGGGGAAGTGACCCTGTGTGATTTCTGAGGCTGGATCATATAAGGTGATGCAGCTTCTTCATTGTTCACTGGGACACTCAACTTTGGAGACTTGAGTCACTATGTAAGAAGCTACCACCCTGAAGCCACCATGTTATAAGGAATCCAGGCCACATGGAGAGCCATGCGTAGGTGTCCTGACTGACAGCCCCAGCTGGGTTTCCACAGACAATGAGCATCAACTGCCAGGCATGTGAGTGAAGATGATTTTGGATAAGCCCAGCCCCAGCTGTTGTGTCACGTCCAGCCATGGAATCTCTCCAGCTAAAGGCCAAGGCTTTGTAGAGCAGAGACAAGTCATCTCTGTCTGAATTCCTCACCCACATAATCATGAACATATTAAAACGATTATCTTATGCCATTACATTTTGGGGCTGTTTGTTACACAGCATTAGTAACCAGAACAGATCAGTTTCCATTCCATACAGACTCAGCCTCCAGGGATTGCCCAGAGGTTGCTTTTTCCGTGGATTCTCTCCAGCTCTTTATCTGCTCCTTTGGCACTTTCCTTTGTCCCTTTGAATATTTACAGAATAGCTACATCTAACATAGTGGCTGCTCTATCTTCCACACTCCATAGAGAGGAAATCTCACAAAACCTAGGTTGGTGACCTTCACACAACAGGCTTGGAATGGATATTGCTGACAGACTCAAGTTTTATTCAATTCAAAAGTAGTTTAAAGAAGTGTTTTTTAACCAGAACAGTTTTACTTTCTTTTCATTCTCCTATTTTTTAACAAACCCACACACCACCGCCAGGGGTCCCAAAGCCCATATAGAATTATCACACGTGTGAGAACCCTGAGGAAACCACCTTGCAGCCACGGTGGGCTGGTCCCACCATGAAGACAGTACAGAAGCAGTTACTGAACATCCTACCTTTGAAAAAAGAAAAGCAGTAGCATTTACTTTCTTAAAGATCTGGAGAGGGGCTTCCCTGGTGGCGCAGTGGTTGGGAGTCCGCCTGCCGATGCAGGGGACACGGGTTCGTGCCCTGGTCCGGGAAGATCCCACATGCCGCGGAGCGGCTGGGCCCGTGAGCCATGGCCGCTGAGCCTGCGCGGCCGGAGCCTGTGCTCCGCAACGGGAGAGGCCACAACAGTGAGAGGCCCACGTACAGAAAAAAAAAAAAAAGATCTGGAGAAATCAGCATTCGTTGTAGAGTTTCAGGTTTCCATTAAAAGGCAGGGCTTCACGATGGACTTAGGAGCAGGTGCTGCCAGGTGGCAGAAGAACGGACATCTCACAAAGGGGCTACTCAGCTACCAAAGACTGAATTACATCTTCAACACTTTGGCATTAACCTTAGAGCATATTTTTTCTTGCCCTTCTCTCACTTTGGGCTTCAGTTCAATACATCAATACAGCCATTATATTATACAGTAACTCTTCTGTGGCTTTAAAGTTCAAATCTGGCCACTCTTGCAGGCTGTCAACCTGTATTTCTTTCTGTCTGTGCTGTCCCTGTTCTTGACTGCCAAAAAGCAGGTGGTAGGATTCCATCACCATGACCGTGACAGTATCACAAAAATCGTCAGTCTGGTTTTTTTTCTAGTTCTTACGAGATTCCATTATGGAATTAATTTGCTGGAGTGGCCTTTTCCATTTGGGGTGCCCTGCAGTGGCCTTACATGCCAACAACACCCCATAGTGCGTCTTACTCCATAGCATAGGGTGTCACATAGCAGGGTTTCAGTGTCCAGAGGGACTACTACATGACATTTGGGCTTGAGGACATACTTACAATCTGGTTGCTAAAGCAGAGATTAAGGAAGCAGAAGGATGAAATTCTTCTTCCTAATAATAAATGTGATCACACACAGCAACAAGTTGAAACATTAAGTCTATCTGCAGCAATAAATGTATTATTTTAAAAATACCTGAAATTTAAGACAGATTAGAAGTGAACTTGGGATATTCATTGGTGATCATTTTTTAAAAAATGAAGTCACTTAGATTGATGTTCTGTAAGCTTGACGTTCAGGGAGGCTCAAAGGCAGAAATGACCTTCCACAGAAGCAGCCTAAAGTGTGTAGAAGATGCTAAGAACTCTTGCTTAAGCATAAGTGGCTTAGGAATTTAGGGGATCAGTGAGGAAATGAGCACATTTAAGGGCTTCAAATGTTCAACAGTTGCTTCTCTCCATCCAATGAATAGACCAAAACAGCCCCAACTCCTGGATTTGTTCATTGCTTTGTCAGGCTGTCCTTAAAGTTTGTCTTTAGCTCGTACGTCTATGTGTATGATCCATAGCTTTCTTTTTAATCCCTTTTTTCACCTACAATGTGTTTCTAGCACACAGTTCTTTTTCACATAAATGACGCTTTCCCCTGAAACACAGCAATTCCAGGAGAGCACCCGGCAGCGTCTGCTGTCTCCTCCACACCCTTTGGCAGGCTCTGTCTCCCTGTCCCCGACCCCACCCACAGCGACCAGCCTTGATCTTTGCTGCATCATCTGTGAGTTACTGCTCTTCTGTTCTTCCAATAACAAGGTGGAGGTAACTCTTCCCCCCAAAACGTCTCTACTCTTCTCCATTTTCAGTGCTGTCTCTATTCCAAGGTTTCCATCTGCTACCAGAGCCAAAAGGAGGACCTGGCTACTGAAAATGCCCTGGCCATCTTATTCAAGACACGGTGCGTAAGATGATGGAGGAGAAAGTGCTGGGCTTCTGCCTCATCAGACCACGCGTAAGGTGTAGGATTTAGGCATAACTTCTGACCGACCGAACTGGGTCCAAATGATGGCTGGGTGTCTGGAAACCACCTCTTGGATTGAGGAATAATTGAGTTGACAGCTGTGGGAAGGTTGAAGGGACAGAGGGGCCATTTGCTAACATTTCGAGGCTTCATCCATGCGGCTCAGGACAGACTATCAGGGCGGGAATCCTGCCCTGTCTCTGGCCATGTTACTTCCTTCTGCTTCTCTGTTCCTTCATCGGCAGATTGGGGATGAGAACCGTGCTCACCTCTAGGGCTGGCGTGGGGATTAAAGGTGTTAATACAGAAGTGTGCTTAACAAGTGTTAGGTGTGATAATGATGGTGGTGGCAATGGGTTTTTTGATTATAAAGAGGCTCCAGAGGGACTTCCCTGACAGTCCAGTGGTTAGGACTCCTCGCTTCCACTGCAGGGGGCATGGGTTCGATCCCTGGTCAGGGAACTAAGATTCCACATGCTACGTGGTGAGGCCAAAAAATAAGTTATTAATTTAAAAAAATAAAAAGTAGATCATATATGATGCAACAATTCCACTTCAAGGAATACATCCCAAAGAGATGATCAGAAGGTATGCAACAATGTATTTGCAAAGTTGTTTCTAGCAACATTCACATGGTGAAGTATATTAGATATTGACATAGAAAGATACAGCCTATCGTTGATTAAAGACTGTTTTTGAAATATTTTTGCTATACACCATAAACTAACACAACATTGTAGATCAACTATACTTCAATAATATATATATGTATATATATATTTTTAAAATCATATTATGTATACCTCAAAAAGTTACAATAGACCTACTATGTGATCAGACCATTCTACATGTAGATAGTTATTCAAGAGAAAACATGTATCTATACACTATTGATACTATGTATAAAGCAGATAACTAATGAGAACCTACTGCATAATGCAGGGAACTCTACTCAGTGCTCTGTGGTGACCTAAATGCGAAGGAAATCCAAAAAAGAGGGGACATATGTATATGTATAGTTGATTCACTTTGCTGTACAGTAGAAACTAACACGACATTGTAAAGCAACTACACTCCAATAAAAATTTTAAAAAGAGAAAGCATATATCCACACAAAGATCTGCATGCAAATGTTCATGTTAGTTTATTTGTGAAACCCAAAAGCTGGAGAAAAACCCAAATGTACATCAACAGGTGAGTGGGCAAATAGTGGTATATCCACACAACAGAATATTATTTGGCCATTAAAAAAACGAATGGTCTATGGACACATGCTACAACACAGATGAATCTCCAAAGCATTTTGCTGAGTGAAAGAAGCCAGACCCCCCCCCCAAAAAAAGTACATACTACCCAAAGCAATCCACAGATTTAATATGATCTCTATCAAATTACCCATGACATTTTTCACAGAACTAGAACAAATAATCCTGAAATTCATATGAAAACATAAAAGACCAGAATCACCAAAGCAATCCTGAAGAAAAAGAACAAAGCAGGAGACATAACCCTCCTAGACTTCAGACAATACTAGAGAGCTACAGTAATTAAAACAGCATGCTACTGGCACAAAAACAGACATATGGATCACTGGAACAGAATAGAGAGCCCAGAAATAAACCCACAGACCTGTGGCCAATTAATCTTCAACAAAGGAGGCAAGAATACACAATGGAGAAAAAACAGTCTCTTCAGCAAGTGGTGTTGGGAAAGCTGGACAGCCATGTGTAAATCAATGAAGTTAGAACACTCCCTCACACTATACACAAAAATAAACTCAAGGTGGCTTAAAGACATAAGATGTGACACCATAAAACTCCTAGAAGAGAGCATAGGCAAAACATTCTCTGACATAAATCATACCAATGTTTTCTTAGGTCAGTTTCCCAATGCAATAGAAATAAAAACAAAAATAAACAATGAGATCTAATCAAATTTACAAGCTTTTGTACAGCAAAGGGAATCATAAACAAAATGAAAAGACAACTTACAAACTGGGAGAAAATATTTGTAAATGATGCGGCTGACAAGGGATTAATTTCCAAAATATACAAACAGCTTATAAAACTCAACAATAAAAAAAGCAAACAACCTTATCCAAAAATGGGCAGAAGACCTAAATAAACATTTCTCCAAAGAAGACATACAGATGGCAATAACCACATGAAAAGATGCTCAACATCGCTAATTATTAGAGAAGTGCAAATCAAAACTATAATGAGGCACCACCTCATACCAGTCAGAATGACCATCAGTAAAAAGTCTACAAATAACAAATGCTGAAGAGGATGTGGAGAAAAGAGAACCCTCCTACACTGTTGATGGGAATGTAAGTTCAGCCATGCACCAAATGTAAGTGCAGCCACTGCAGAAAACAGTACAGAGGTTCATCAGAAAACTAAAAATAGAATTACCATATGATCCAGCAATCCCAGTCCTGGGCATATATCCAGACAAAACTATAATTCAAAAAGATGCATACACCACTATGTTCATAGCAGCACTATTCACAATAGCCAAAACATGGAAACAACCTAAATGATCATTGACAGATGAATGGATAAAGATGTGGTACATATACAATGGAATATTACTCAGCCTTAAAAAAGAATGAAGTAATGCCATTTTCAGCAACATGGATGCAACTAGAGATTATCATACTAAGTGAAGTAAGTCAGAAAGAGAAAGACAAATATCATATGATATCACTTATATGTGGAATCTAAAATATGACACAAATAAACCTATCTATGAAACAGAAACAAAATCACAGACATAGAGAACAGACTGGTGGTTGCCAAGGGCGGGGGGGGGTTGGGGGAGGCATCGAGTGGGAAGTTGGGGTTATTAGATGTAAATTTTTATATATAGAATGGATAAACAGTAAGGTCCTAGCACAGAGAACAATATTCAATATTTTATGATAAACCTTAATGGAAAAGAATATTTTAAAAATAATGTATATATGTGTATATATATATATATATATATGCACACACATATATATATTCAGTTACATATATGTGTATATATGAATCACTTTGCTGTATGATAGTAATTAACACAATATTGTAAATCAACTATACTTCAATTTAAAAACTTAAAAAAATTTTTAAATTAAAAAAAGAAGTATATATATTTTTATTGAAGTATAGTTGATTTACAGTATTGTGTTATTTTCAGGTGTACAGCAAACTGATTCAGTTATACATACATATTTTTTCAGATTATTTTCCATTATAAGTTATTACAAGATATTGAATATCGTTCCCCGTGCTATACAGTAGGTCCTTGTTGTTTATCTATTTTATAGTAGTGTGTATCTGTTAATCCCATACTCCTAATTTATCCCCCCACCTCATCCCTTTCCCCTTTGGCAGTCATAGTTTGTCTTCTATGCCAGTGAGTCTGTTTCTGTTTTGTAAATAGATCCATTTGTATTATTTTTTAGATTCCATATATGTGATATCATATATTATTTGTCTTTTTCTTTCGACTTACTTTACTTAGTATGATAATCTCCAGATCCATCCATATTACTGCAAATGGCAATATTTCATTTTTTATGGTTGAGTAATATTCCATTGTATATAAGTACCACATCTTCTTTATCCACTCATCTGCCAATGAACACTTAGGTTGCTTCCATGATAGAAGTATATTTTATTGAAGTTTTTATATTAACTTACAACCCACGAAAACATGACCATCCTGCTATCCTTCACATTGAAAAGAAAGGGGAAAAAACACAATTATTCACTCTATTCTACAATTAGAAATGATGGCTTCTTCCTTCTCTAAAAAAAACTGTAGAGTGAGTTGGAGGCAGAGCTAAAGATAAAATTGGTGTCTGGCTGCTCTGACAGGCTCGCTGTAGTGCATCACAGGGCTGCCCTCTACCCGCAGCCAGCCCAGATAAAATGAGGTATTTGAATCCTGCCCAGAGACTGGTATCTGGATTTGCACCTCTTCACTGATTTCTTAGTGTAAAGGCTGGTGGATAATCAGCTCACTGGTCCTTCTGCCAGGGATGCCAGGGGACAAACAGCAGTTTAGTTTGGATGCACTGCTCACCTAGAACTATTGACGAAGGAAAGACACTGGGGCACCAGAGCCTGCTCAGGACCATCTGAAAGCTCTCAGAGAACCCATCTGAAATTTGTATTTCATGTTCCTTTACATTTTGAGAATGTTAAAATTGTGTGTTTAATAAACATCGAACCTGGCTCTCACTGTGCATCAAACTCTCTGCAAACATTAACTCATGCATCCTCATGACAGCCCCTACCTTCTCATCTCATCCAATGGATGAGAACATGGGCACAGCGAGGTGAGGGGGCAGGTCCAGGACTCAGCAATGAAGGAGGGAGAAGGGTTTGAGCTCAAGCAGAATCTTGTTCTTGACCATGCTGCTCTGGCTGCCTCTACAACACCAACTTTGGGAATGAACGACAGGCAGACTGATGGGGCATAGCTCATTGAGAGAACAGCACTGTGTACCAACGCGGAACACTGAGTGTTTGGTGCCAAATCTACCTGTGTGAGTCCAGGGATGGATGTCCAGGGACACCATAGCTGGTTTTGCTCTGGCGAGATGTTCAGTGAATGATCCCCCCAAGTGTTTCCTTCCTGCGTGATCCATATACCTTCCAAGCCCCACGTACTCGTGAGGGAAGAACACACCTGAGAGAAGCTCAAGTCTGGGAACAGGGAAGCGGCCACTGAGAAGGCTGCGAGAGTCCAGATGGAATCCAGAGCGTCTGGATGAGAAGTGCATGGATGGACGTCAAGGGACCCTGCTCACAAAACCAGAGATGGAGACTGATGGTTGTGAAGTGTATGGAGGGTCCCTCTGTGAGAAGAAAATAAAGAGAAGGTAGGGAGAACATGGATTATGTTTGTTTGATCTCTAACTGACACAAGCTGACGGTGAGCTCATGCTGTCTGCCGTCCACCACTTTGCTAAAGGATGCACCATTCCTCCAGACACCTGCTCCGTGAGAGTCAGGGGTCAGACCCCCTCGGGGCAGACCTTTCAAGCTCTGGCAGCACATGGCAAGAAGGAAGACCCTCCCTCGCCTTTCCTGTCATGATTTGCTCCTCACACTGTGCCTCCCAGCCCCACCCACTTCATCTGGGACAATGACCTCCTTGCCCTTGAATCCATGGCATCATCAGATTGAAATCCAACAGTGAGATTTACCTTAACAGATCCAGGTGCTTCTATGGGGTCTTCGCTACATTCATTGGGAAACATCATACAGAAAAGAAACAAAGTCAATAGAATATGTGAGAAGTTATAGGGAGGAGTTTTTCAGATCACTGAGAAATAGAGGGGAAAAAACATGCTGCTCTTCAGACTTGGAAATTGCTTTAAATCTTTTATTAATTTTTTGCCTTCTATTACTTTTTATGTCTTTAAACATGGCTAGATGTTTAACTTAGATCTTCTTCATCAGCTTTGTGCAGAAAAAAAATACACCATTCAGTGCATCAGTTACAATTGGCCACACTGAAACTGAAAACGTCTGAAGGGGTTATTACCTTAAAGGTGATGGTATTACCTCTTAATACCATCACCTTTAACTCTCAGGAAAAAGAGGGATTCAAAGCTGGGGCGCTCAGGAACTTCCCTGGTGGTCCAGTGGTTAGCCTCTGTGCTTCCATGGCAGGTTTGATCCCTGATCGGGGAACTATGATCCCACATGCTGCTCAGCACGGCCAAATAAATACATCAATTAATTAATAATAATAAAAAAGACTTCCCTGGTGGTGCAGTGGTTAAGAATCTGCCTGCCAATACAGGGGACACGGGTTCAAGCCCTGGCCTGGGAAGGTCCCACATACTGCAGAGCAACTATGCCCACGCACCACAACTACTGAGCCCATGCTCTACAGCCTGCTGGCTGCAACTACTGAGCCTGTGTGCTGCAACTACAGATGCCTTTGTGCCTAGAGCCCATGCTCCACAACAAGAGAAGCCATGGCAATGAGAAGCCCATGCACTGCAACGAAGGGTAGTCCCACTCGATGCAACTAGAGAAAGCCCACACACAGCAACGAAGACCCAATGCAGCTAAAAATAAATAAATAAATAAATTTATTTTAAAAAATTAATTTTAAAAAAATATGAGGCACTCAGTTCAGGAGGAAATTCACAGAACAGACTCTGTTGGCAAAAGGAGGTGAGGAGCAATGCAGTGCTGTTTAGAATCAGTAACTTGTCAATGATTAATTTAAAGAAAACTATCATCTGACATGATCAAAACTGAGAAATAGTCCACCATAACAAGAGTCAAACAAGGGAGTGAATTGCCCAACCCTTGAGAAACAAAAATGGAGCTGGAGGAATCAGGCTCCCTGACTTCAGACTATACTACAAAGTTACACTAATCAAGGAAGTATGGTACTGGCACAAAAACAGAAATACAGATCAGTGGAACAGGATAGAAAGCCCAGAGATAAATCCACTAACGTATGGTCACCTAATCTATGACAAAGGAAGCCAGAATATACAATGGAGCAAAGATAGCCTTTTCAATAAGTGGTGCTGGGGAAACTGGACAGCTACATGTAAAAGAATGAAATTAGAACACTCCCTAACACCATAAACAAAAATAAACTCTAAATGGATTAAAGACCTAAACGTAAGGCCAGACACTATAAAACTCTTAGATGAAAACATAGGCAGAACACTCTATGACATAAATCACAGCAAGATCTTTTTTGACCCACCTCCTAGAGCAATGGAAATAAAAACAAAAATAAACAAATGGGACCTAATGAAACTTAAAAGCTTTTGCACAGCAAAAAACCCCATAAACAAGAAGAAAAGACAACCCTCAGAATGGGAGAAAATATTTGCAAACGAAGCAACTGACAAAGGATTAATCTCCAAAATATACAAACAGCTCATGAAGCACAATATCAAAAAAAAAAAACAACCCAATTAAAATATGGGCAGAAGACCTAAATAGACTTTCCTCCAAAGAATACCTACAGATGGCCAACAAACACATGAGAAGATGCTGAACATCATTAATTATTAGAGAAATGCAAATCAAAACTACAATGAGGTATCACCTTACACCAGTCAGAATGGCCATCATGAAAAAATCTACAAACAATAAATGCTGGAGAGGTTGTGGAGAAAAGGGAACCCTCTTGCACTGTTGGTGGAATGTAAATTGATACAGCCACTATGGAGAACAGTATGGAGTTTCCTCAAAAAACTAAAAATAGAACTACCATATGACCCAGCAATCCCACTACTGGGCATATACCCAGAGAAAACCGTAATTCAAAAAGACACATGCACCCCAGTGTTCATTGCAGCACTATTTACAACAGCCAGGACATGAAAACAACCTAAATGTCCATCAACAGAGGAATGGATAAAGAAGATGTGGTACATATACACAATGGAATATTACTCAGCCATAAGAAGGAACGAAACTGGGTCATTTGTAAAGATGTGGATGGACCTAGAGACTGTCATACAGAGTGAAGTAAGTCAGAAAGAGAAAAACAAGTATTAATGCATATATGTGGAATCTGAAAAAATTGGTATAGATGATCTTATTTACAAAGGAGAAATAGAGACACACACATAGAGAACAAACGTATGGATACCAAGGGGGAAAGGGGAAGGGGTGGGATGAATTGGGAGATTGGGACTGACATATATACACTATTGATACTATGCATAAAATAGATAACTAGTGAGAACCTACTATATAGCACAAGGAACCCTATTCAGTGCTCTGTGGTGACCTAAATGAGAAGGAAATACAAAAAAGAGGGGATATATGTATACATATAGCGGATTCACTTTGCTGTACAGTATAAACTAACAGAATATTGTAAAGCAACTATACTCCAATGAATTTTTTTTTAATAGAGGATGATTCTGGAACAGACTGTTACACTCATGAAACAGGTTCCTTTTGTTCTTTTTATTTATTGTGAATTTTTAAAAAATTTATTGTGATATAAATTGACATTAAAATTTTTTGATGCTATAAAAAAGGTGAGGAGCAATGCAATGCTGCTTAGAATCAGTAACTTGTCAATGATTAATTTAAAGACAGCTATCATCTGACACGATCAAAACTGAGAAATAATCCCCCATAATAAGAGTCAAACAAGGGCATGAATTGCCCAACCATCGTTTCTTATTCAAGAATCACTAGAGTTCATTTAGGAATTTCATTTTGTAACTGAAATAAAAGAGTTGAATGTACATTGCAAGATGCTCTCTCCATTTTTCAGGCCAGTGTTTGAGATGCTAAATATCAAAGACAACAGAGATTTTTGTATCAGTGCTTGAGATAAATGACATTCTGTGTTCTGTCATCCAGACAAGAAACGTGGTGGGGGTGGGGGTGGAGTGAATGCCACTTTCCTCATTTCAATTCATTCTGAAAACCCCTTCTAAGGGAAATATAACAAGTGCTTAGTGGAATGTTTTTCTAGGCTTTATTTGAATTTTAATGTGTTAATTAAGCCCCCAAACTGTGTTTTCACTTCATCTGTAATTAGATACTTGAGTTTTTGAAAGCAACATTGCAGCTAAGTGGGGAAAGGTTAGTCATCCAGTAACCGAGCAGGACCCTATGAGGCCTTCCCAGAATAGAACCCCCCACCCATGTCCTCCGCCTGCCTTTTGTCTGTAGAAAAACTTTAGCCAAAAAATAAATTTAATCAGAGAAGTGAGAAAATGCATGAAAAAAGGGAAACAGTCAATCAATACAAAATAATAACTTAGCCGTTAAACAAGTCAAGGACATTTAGTTTTTCCTCAAGGACTATAGATAATATTCTGAGCCATGTCCTTTAAGCTGTTTTGCAGATACTGACACTCCCACCAGGTGGAAGAGATTAACTATATGCTGACCCCAAGCACATTTTTGCTGTGCCGCACAGTTTGCGGGATCTCAGTTCCCCCACCAGGAATTGAACCCAGGCCACAGCAGTGAAAGCACCAAGTCCTAACCACTAGACCACCAGGGAACTTCTGGGACACACAGTCTTAAGGTTACTGGCCCACTGTGGCCCCCTTTGCCTGGAAAAGCAATAAATCTACTCTTTTCTACTTCACCCAGCACACTGTCTCCACATTTCTACTTGGCACTGGTAAACAGAAAGCAAGTTTGGGCAACAATCCATGTAGAAGAAAGAATGAAATGGAATCCCTACCTCACACCAAACATAAAGATCAGTTCTAGACAAATTAAGTAAAACAGAGATAAAAACTTCATCAAATTAAGCCCTGAATCCAAATGGCTTTACTGGTATAATGCTGTTCATAGTATTCTCTTATTTTTTTTTTTAACATCTTTATTGGAGTATAATTGCTTTACAATGGTGTGTTAGTTTCTGCTTTATAACAAAGTGAATCATTCATACATAGTATTCTCTTATTATATGACCAAGTTCTACAGTTTATAGAATCAACCCATATTACAGGCATACCTTGGAGATATTGCAGGTTCAGTTCGAGACCACTGAAATAAAGTGAATATCCAAATAAAGTGAGTCATACAAATTTTTTTGGTTTCCTAGTGCATATAAAAGTTATGTTTATACTCTAGTCTATGAAATGAGCAATAGCATCGTGTCTAAAAACATAACGTACATACCTTAATTTAAAACAATACCTCCTTGGGAATTCCTAGCAGTCCAGTGGTTAGGACTCTGAGCTTTCACTGCCAAGGACGTGGGTTCAATCTCTGGGCTAAGATCTCACTAGCCACATGGCATGGCCAAAAAAAAAAAAAAAAAAACTTTCTTTCTAAAAAATACTAACCGTCATCTGAGCCTTCAGCAAGTCATAATCTTTTTGCAATAGCAACATCAAAGATCACTGATCAATGAGCCAGCTCTCTTTACCCGTGACTTGCGAGAGTGGCATCTCCAGTGGAATCTTGTGGGACAAAGCAATCTTGAGAAAGAAAAACGGAGCTGGAGGAATCAGGCTCCCAGACTTCAGACTATACTACAAAGCTACAGTAATCAAGACAGTATGGTACTGGCACAAAACAGAAACATAGATCAATGGAACAGGATAGAATGCCCAGAGATAAACAATGCACATATGGTCACCCTATCTTTGATAAAGGAGGCAAGAGTATACAATGGAGAAAAGATACCCTCTTCAATAAGTGGTGCTGGGAAAACTGGACAACTACACGTAAAAGAATGAAATTAGAACACTTCCTAACACCATACACAAAAATAAACTCAAAATGGGTTAAAGACCTAAATGTAAGGCCAAACACTATAAAATTCATAGAGGAAAACATAGGCAGAACACCCTATGACATACATCACAGCAAGATCCTTTTTGAACCACCTCCTAGAGAAATGGAAATAAAAACAAAAATAAACAAGTGGGACCTAATGAAACTTCAAAGTTTTGCACAGCAAAGGAAACCATAAACAAGACAAAAAGACAACCCTCAGAATGGGAGAAAATATTTGCAAATGAAGCAATTGACAAAGGATTAATCTCTGAATTATCCAAGCAACACATGCAGCTCAATATCAAAAAAACAAACAACCCAATCCAAAAATGGGCAGAAGATCTAAACAGATATTTCTCCAAAAAAGATATACAGATTGCCAACAAACACACAAAAGGATGTTCAACATCACTAATCATTAGAGAAATGAAAATCAAAACTACAATGAGGCATCATCTCACACCAGTCAGAGTGGGCATCATCAAAAAATCTACAAACAATAAATGCTGGAGAGGTTGTGGAGAAAAGGGAACCCTCTTGCACCGTTGGTGGAGTGTAAATTGATACAGCCACTATGGAGAGCAGTATGGAGGTTCCTTAAAAAACTAAAAATAGAACTACCATATGACCCAGCAATCTCACTACTGGGCATATACCCTGAGATAAGCATAATTCAAAGAGTCATGTAACACAATGTTCATTACAACACTATTTACAATAGTCAGGATATGGAAGCAACAGATGAATGGATAAAGAAGATGTGGCCCATACACACAATGGAATATTATTCAGCCATAAAAAGAAAAGAAATTGAGTCATTTGTAGTGAGGTGGATGGATCTATAGTCTGTCATGCAGAGTGAAGTAAGTCAGAAAGGGAAAAATAAACACTGTATATTAACACATATATATGGAACATAAAAAAAATTGGTTCTGATGAACCTAGGGGCAGGACAGGAATAAAGATGCAGATGTAGAGAATGGAATTGAGGACATGGGGAGGGAGAAGTGTAAGCTGGGATGAAGTGAGAGAGTAGCATTGACATATACACACTACCAAATGTAAAATAGATGGCTAGTGGGAAGCAGCTGCATAGCACAGGGAGATCAGCTTGGTGCTTTGTGACCACTAGAGGGGTGAGATAGGGAGGCGGGAGGGAGATGCAGGAGGGAGGGCATATGGGTATATATGTATGCATACAGCCGATTCACTTTGTTATACAGTAGAAACTAACACAACATTGTAAAGCAATTATACTCCAATAAAGATGTCAAAATTATTAATTAATTAATTAATTAATTAAAAATGCCTAGAGAACAATGAAAATGGAAACACAACAATCCAAAATCTATGGTACACAGCAGAAGCAGTTCTAGGAGGGAAACTTATAGTGATACAAGCCTACTTCAGCAAACAAGAAAAATCTTGAATAAATAATTTAACATTATGCCTAAAGAAATAGAAAAAGAAGAAAAAAACAAAATGCATAGTTAGTAGAAGGAAAAAAATAAAGATCAGATCAATAAAATAGCATCTAAAAAATAGAAAAGATTAATAAAACTAAGAGCTGATTCTTTAAAATATAAACAAAATTAATAAACCTTTAGCCAGATTCATCAAGAAAAAAACAAGGTCTAAATAAATAAATTCAGAAACAAAAGATGACACATTACAACTGATATCACAGAAATACAAGGGATAATGAAAGATTACTATCATACACCAATAAAATGAACAATCTAGAGTAATGGGTAAATTCCTAGAAATGTGCAGTATTCCAAGACTGAATCAGGAAGAAATAGAAAATATGAATAGACTGATTACCAGTAATGAAATTGAATCAATAATAATAATTTTAAAAACTCCCAATAAACAAAAGTTCAGGACCGATGGCTTCACAAGTGAATTCTACCAATCACTTAAAGAATAGACAACATCTGTCTTTCTCAAGTTGTTCTCAAAAAATTGAAGAGGAAGAAATGCTTCCCAATGTGTTCAAAGCTAGCATCACCTTGATACCTAAACCAGACAAAAACACCACACACACAAAAATTACAGGACAATATCACTGATGAACACAGGTGCAAAAATCCTTAAGAAAGTATTAGCAAACCAAATTCAATAATACATTAAAAGGATCACACACCATGATCAAGTGGAATTTATCCTAGAGATGCAAGGATGGTTCAATATCTGCAAATCAATCAGAGTGATACATCACATTTACAAATTGATTAACAAATTCATTTTCAAAGAATGAAAATCATATGATCATCTCTATAGATGCAGAAAAAGCTTTTGACAAAATCCAACATCCATTTATGATAAAAACTCTCAACAAGTGGATATAGAGGGAACATACCTCAACATAATAAGGGTCATATATGATAAATCTACAGACAACATCATACTCAAATATGAAAAGCTGAAAGAATTTCCTCTAAGACAAGGAACAAGCAAGGATTCCCAATCTTGCCACTTTCATTCAACAAAGTAACAGAAATCCTAGCCATAGAAATCAGACAAGAAAAAGAAATAAAAGGTAATCAAGTTGGAAAGGAAGAAGCAAAACTGTCACTGTTTGCAGTTGATGAAATATTATATATAGAAAATCCTAAGGACACCACCAAAAAACTATTAGAATAAACAAATTCACTAAAGTTGCAAGATATAAAATTAATATACAGAAATCTGTTGCATTTCTATACACCAACAACAATCAGAAAGAGAAATTAAGAAAGCAATCTCATTTACAACTGCATCAAAAAGAATAAAATACGTGGGAATAAATTTAACCAAGGAAGTAAAAGACTTGCACTTGGAAGACTATAACACACTGATGAAATAAATTGAAGACAACACAAACAAATGGAAAGTTATACCTTTCTTATTGATTGGAAGAATTAATATTGTTAAAATGACCATACTACCCAAGGCAATCTATAAATTCAAAGCAAAGTGTGTATGGAAACACAAAAGACCTCAAATAGGGGCTTCCCTGGTGACACAGTGTTTGAGAATCCTCCTGCCAATGCAGGGGACATGGGTTCGAGCCCTGGTCCGGGAAGATCCCACATGCCGTGGAGCAACTAAGCCCATGTACCACAACTACTGAGCCTGCACTCTAGAGCCCATGAGCCACAACTACTGAAGCTCGTGCACCTAGAGCCCATGCTCCACAACAAGAGAAGCCACCACAGTGAGAAGTCCGTGCATGGCAACGAAGAGTAGCCCCCACTTGCCACAACTAGAGAAAAGCCCTCATGCAGCAACAAAGACCCAACGCAGCCAAAAATAAATAAATAAATAAAATTATTTTTTAAAAAAAAGACCTCAAATAGCCAAAGCAATCTTGAGAAAGAAGAACAAAGCTGGAGGTATCATGCTCCCTGATTTCAAACTATATTACAAGGTGAATGTAATCAAAACAGTATGGTATTGGCACTAAAACAGACACATAGATCATTGGAACAGAATAGAGATCCCAGAAATAAACCCACACATATATGGGCAATTAATCTGCAACAAAAGAGGCAAGAAAATACAATGGGGAAAAGACAGACTCTTCAATAAATGATTTTGGGAAAACTGGACAGCTACATGCAAAAGAATCAAACTGGACTACTTTCTCTTACCATATACAAAAATAAATTCAAAATGGATTAAAGACTTAAATTTAAGACCTAAAACCATATAACTCCTAGCAGAAAACATAGGTAGAGCACTCTTTGACATCATTCTTGGCAATTTTTTTTGTTTTATCTCTCAGGCAAGGGAAACAAAAGCAAATATAAACAAATGAGACTACATCAAACTAAAAAACTTTTACACAGCAGAAGAAACTATCAACAAAAGGAAAAGGTAGCCTATTGAATGGGAGGAGATATTTGCAAACAATATATCCAATAAGAGGTTAATATCCAAAATATACAAGGAACTCATTCAACTTAACATCAAAAAAACCCAATTAAAAGATAGTCAGAGGACTTGAATAGATATTTTTCTATAGAAGACATACAGATGTTCACAGACATATGAAAATCTGTGCAACATCACTAATTATTGGGGAAATGCAAATCAAAACCACAATAAGATATCACCCCACACCTGTCAGAATGGCCATTATTAAAAAGAACAAATACCAAGTGTTGGCAAGGATGTGGGGAAGAGGGAACTCTTGTGCACTGTTGATGGGAATGAAAATTGGTGCAGCCACTGTGGAAAATAGCATGGAGGTTTCTCAAAAAATTGAAAATAGAACTGCCACGTGATCCAGCAATTTCACTTCTGGGTATTTACCTGAAGAAAACAAAAACACTCATTTGAAAAGATATCTGTACCCCAATGTTCACTGCGGCATTATTTACAATTGCCAAAATATAGAAGCAACCCAAGCATCGATCAATAGATGAATGGATAATGAAGATGTGGCATATGTACAATGGACTATTACTCAGTACAAAAAAAAAAAGAAAAAGAAGAAATCTTGCCATTTGCAACAACATGGATGAATCTAGAGGATATTATGCTAAGTGAAATAAGTCAGACAGAGAAAGACAAATACCGTATGATCTCACTTATACATGGAATCTAAAAAACAAAACAAAAACAGACTCACAGATACAGAGAACAAATAGTTGGCTGCCAGAAGGGGGGACTGGTGGGGTTGCAAAATAGGTGAAGGAGAGTAAGAGGTACAAACCTCCAGTTATATAATAAATAAGCAACAGTGATATAATATATAGCATAAAGAGTATGGTCCATAATACTGTAATAACTTTGTATGTGAACAGATGGTTACTAGAATTATTGTGCTGGTCATTTTATAATGTATGTAAATGTCAGATCATTATGGAGTACACTTGAAACTAACTTAATACTGCATGTCAACAATATTTCAATAAAAAAGAAGTGATTGAATTACAGGAAACTGTATTATAAACATGTCATTAGAAAACTTTGGGAAAAAAATGAACATTCACAATGCTGTGTAACCATTGCCACTATTTCCAGAACTTTTACATCATCCTTACCCCCAGTCCCTGTTAAAGGACAATTTTGCAACACCTGTAAACATATTATTTTATTTCATTTTATTTCATTTTAAAATGCAAAATATTTTGATTTTTGTTTTAATCAATTTGGAACATGTATTGAAATATAAAACAAATAATAGCTATTTCCTCTCAATTCATCCATATTTATAATAAATCTGGATAGCACATGGAAGAGGGCCTCTCTGAAATAATGATTTAGATATGCCAGGTTATTTGGTATTCAAAATACCTTTCAGAAAATTTTTGTTAAATACCATGAAAAACACAAAATTGTAGAAAGCTTAATGGAATTTCATTGAATCTACAGGTAAATATTTTAAAATATTACTTTTTTCTTATCAGAAAATATGGCTTTCCTTCACTTTTCTCCCTATATGTGTACCTTGCATACCTTTTATATGATTTTTTTTTAGTTTTTATTGGAGTATAGCTGATTTACAATGTTGTGTTAGTTTCTGCTGTACAGCAAAGTGAATCAGTTATCCATATACATACATTCACTGTTTTTTAGATACTTTTCCCATTACAGAGTATTGAGTAGAGTTCCCTGTGCTGCACAGTACTTATAAACATTTTAAATTCACATGCCCTATAGTCCAGCAGTTTCACCTCCAGGGCTCTATAAAAATATTCATAAGCATGAAAGAAGAAATTCATTGCTGTATTAATATTCAACTTAGGGACTTCCCTGGTGGTCCAGTGGTAAAGAATCTGCCGTGCATGCAGGGGACATGGGTTCGATCCCTGGTCTGGGAACTAAGATCCCACATGCCACGGGGCAACTAAGGCCGCACGCCACAACTACTGAGGTCGCCCGCCTCAATGGGAGCGCCCACGGGCTGCAAAACTACAGAGCCCACGCGCCACAACTAGAGGAGAGAAAACCCGCACGCCACAACTAGAGAGAAGCCCGCGTGAAACAACAAAGAGCCCACACGTCTCAATGAAAGATCCCGCATGCCTCAACAAAGATCCCACGGGCCGCAACTAAGACCCAACACAGCAAAAGATAATAAATAAATATATATTAAGAAATAGCACAAAAAATTCAACTTAATAATTAATAAGTCATGGTAGAGTGGTATGGCCTAATTTTAAAATATCATTGCAAATGCATCATGGAAAACAAATTTGTTTTTGTTAATTATCTGCAGCAATTTAAGCATTTATCATTTGAGACAGTTTTGACGCTCTTATTCCATATCTTTATTTAAAATTTATATCTCAAAAATTATTAAGGCTAAGCACTGATACCTAAAAATTCCAAAAGAGCAGTATTTTTCCATAGTATTCTCTATGAACATTTAACTTTATTTTAAGAATCCTTCATATTTGAGATCTATAGGCCAGAAGAAGAATTCTGTTTTTAAAAAGTGTTCTGTGACACAGGAATAAGCATAGCGTAGGGTGATTTCATGTACCAAACATATTTATTCATTAACATTACACAAGCCATGAAGGAATTTGTCTTTTAAAATAAGGGAACATTGTTCCACTGTCAAACATATACACAGAATTCACTTGTAAAGCTTAATACATGGAATGTTTTACTTTAGATGGAAGTCCCTGCTATTTCAACTTCCTGTATTTTTTTCAGTGAAGAAGGAAGAAATGGAACACAGCCATGGTTATTGGAGTGCAAAACTGCACAGGAGGTAAGCAGGCATCCCCACATCGGACAGCTGTGCTAGGATTGATTTCTTGGGGCCTCTTAGAACCAGACCAGCCAGTGTCTATATTTGGAAACACCATAATTGCAGGATGTGTGATTATAATTACACTGAGTTAACAGCATTTGTTGCAATCAGAAATGTTAAATTGCTCGATAGAATTGTACATGCTTATTTAATAAGAATATGATAAGATGGCTTCTTGAGCACTTGGCTTGTGAGGGACACGGTGCCACAGGCCTTATTTATGTCATCTTAGCAACTGCCCCATGTCATTTTACAAAGGAGGAAACCAAGGCTTAGAGCATACGTTGACTCAGCCACAAGGCATGAGGGCAGTGATCAAACCTCAAACTGGCTGAGTCCAACACCCATGAACTTAAGCCAAGTACTATATGGCCTCAAGCTGTCTTAGCGGTGTATCAGATGGAAGAGTTCTCAATAGATTCTGGCTTGTTATGTGATTTGAATAAGAGTGAAAAGAAATCTTGAAAAAGCGCAACCCAGGATTTCTTATGTATGCCAGCATGTGCTGGTCTAATGCCACCTCATCTCAGCTCTCAGTGTTTGACAGGTTGTCTCTTCCACACCGGGGTAAAGTGTTTATTTCACAGGATCTTGCCAACACCAAGAGCAGAAGATGAAATCCCATCTCAGATCCTCTGAACAGAAGCAAAATCAGGGAATGATATGCATCCCAAATGGAAGATACAATCTTTAACTTTTCCCCCAATCACCCCAAAGTGGAAAAGAACACTTATATGTTGCTCAGCCTTCTTACAAGTCCCTCTCCCTGCTAAGACCAGCAATCATGATCGAAGTTGGAAGAAAATAAACCGCTATCAATCTTAAAGCTCTTAGTAACCATAGAGAGCAACTCACCCAACCTCTGTCTTCACTGGGTAAAAGGTAGAAGAGAATTTGGCGGGATCTTATTACAATAAATGAAAGGTGTTGGTGTTGCAGAAATATTTTCTTGAAAATTATGCAAAAAGCGGGTGGCTCTCAGTGTGCCTACCTGATCTCATTCATTCACTCGTTCATTCAACCCACAGTTACTGGCACTTTCCAAGGGTCACAGCAGGAATTCAGTGGTTGCCAGACAATAAAGAAGAAAGAATTATACAATGTGATGTTAGGTGGTGAGGATGATGTCTGGTTACAGTGAGTTCTCTCCAGTACACAATGTATACACCAGTCTGTACACCCAGGCTTTGTCATGGTCAAAGCCATATTCTGGTATCAAAGGCTCTGAGCTCTTCTTATCCCATGCAGGCTGGGGGTGGAGTGGGAGGTTCAAAGTGGGGAGAGAGGAAGGACAGCACTTTTCAGCTGACTTCCTTCCCTTGCTGACGTCCATTTCCTCCTTGAAATTCTCATGCACTAGAGGAGGCTGTTTTGCTATATGCTGCTGCCGGAGCCCTAACATTACCCTGTGAGTTAAGTGTTTTTGGTAACCTGTCTTCAGAAACATTGAATGATGTACTATAATGGCCTTTATAGAAAGTACCTAGTTCACGTGTAAACTCTGAACTTGGAATCTTTTTGCAACTCTCTTGCCAATATCTTCAACTTCCTTCTCCCGCTGACCTCTGTCACTCCCTCCTGGAAAACCCCGGCCCCAGGGGTGGGGGGTGGGCAGTTCACTCGGTGTCTTCTGAGACCTTGCAGGAAGCTCGGCCCTAGTGGATCAGGACCCGCCGCCCCTGCAGGGTGAAGCTCTTACCTGGAAGGAGCTCGCCAACCCTCCAATAAAATGAGCTCTTTATCTCCCATCCTTCAGCCTCCCCTACACCCTCCACACCGGCAGAGGATCCCAGAGAACCTTCTGTCAGGCAGCTCCCCCTCCCTCCATCTAGCCCAGCACCTGCATTCGTCTGGCCCCCATGGATACTTCCACCCTCACTCCCTGCGCTCCAGCCACACCCTGTCCACCCCTCAGGCACTGCCCGCCTGCCTACCCCCAACCCCCAACCCCCAACCTGATTCCCGTTATACACTCTCTCTTATTTATTTAGTTAGTTAGTTGCATCGGGTCTTAGTTGCGGCTCCAGGGCTCCTTAGTTGCGGCTTTCCAGCTCCTTAGTTGCGGCATGCATGTGGGATCTAGTTCCCCCACCAGGGATGGAACCCAGGCCCCCCGCATCGGGAGCACAGTCTTATCCACTGCGCCACCATGGAAGTCCCTAGACTCTCCCTTTAACATCTGCATCTCACCTTGCTCAAGTCTCTCTGATTAAAAGAGAACCAAATACTCCCCCTTAACGAGGTTTGCCAAATTTAGCAAATAAAAATACAGGTCGCCCATGGGAATTCGTTCCAGTGGTTAGAAGTCTGAGCTCTCACTGCAAGGGCTCCGGCTTCAATCCCTGGTCAGGGAACTAAAATCCCACAAGCCACGTGGCCCAGCCAAAAAAAAAACAAAACAAAACAAAACAGGACGCCAGGTAAATTTGAATTTCAGATAAACCACAGACAATTTTCACTAAAAGCATGTCCCAAATAGTGCATGGGACCTATTTATACTGAGAAATTATTCACCTCTTCTCTAAAATTCAAATTTAACGGGGAGTGCCGTGTTTTATTCGATAACCCTACCCCAGGACCCCAGGTGGCTCCCCGGTTCCCATGCCATCACCTTTCTTTTACCATCTAACTTTTGAAAGGTTTGAGTTCGCCTGCTGTCTCTTACCATGCATTCCCACGGCCTGGCTTTCCCCTGAAAGAGTTCCCATTAAGGTTAATACCTTGTAGCTAAACACAGTATCTGTTTTTTTCTTTGTCTTTGTCTTTTTTTTTTTTTTTTTTTTTGCGGCACGCGGGCCTCTCCCTGCTGTGGCCTCTCCCGTTGCGGAGCACAGGCTCCGGACGCGCAGGCTCAGCGGCCATGGCCCACGGGCCCAGCCGCTCCGCGGCATGTGGGATCTTCCCGGACCGGGGCACGAACCCACGTCCCCTGCATCGGCAGGCGGACTCTCAACCACTGCGCCACCAGGGAAGCCCGCCAGTATCTGTTTTGTTGTCAACTCTCCTGGCATCTTGGTGGCCTTGGATGGTCCTGACTCTACCGTCACCTGCTGGATTCTGGAGACCCCGCCCTGGCCTCTGCGATGCCCCTTTCCGCATCCCCCATCTCCCCCCCAACCCCCTGCACCATGTGGCCCCTCCGCTGGGGTATACCACAGGGTCTGGGGCTGACACTGGACCTGCCCCTTCCTCCTCCAGGGTTTCTTTCTTCTGCTGACAGTACCACTGTCTTCCCAACTGCCCAAGCCAGGAACCAGGGCCTTGTGCCCCATCCCCAGATGTGTCTCTCCTGGAGGCGCCCCTCATCCCTTTAATCCATTTTCCTCACTGTAGTCAGGGAGATCTTTTGAAAACGCAAATCACATCAAATCCCTTCCCTGGCTCCCCCGTCAGTGTCCACAGTTTAAAATCCGAGCTTCTAAATTTAGCTTCTAAACTCTGGGGACTTGGTCCCTGCTGACCCTGCAGCTCCCTTCATCTCCCCTCCATTCCCTGACCCCAACGCTCACTCCCATTTGCCTGGGACCCTCGCTTCTTCTGGAAAACACACAGCCTGAGTAGATACCACCTACTCCTCCCAGTTTTCCTCACCGTCCCCAGGAAGTCCTCCCTCCACCCCTGCTGCGTGTGCTTTTCCCCCTTCCCCACCAAACACGCAGGCACCCTGATGCACTGCTGTCTCTTTACCAGGCTGGAAGTTCCAGGAGATCAGCGCTCTTGTCTACTCCTGGCACATAGTAGGTCCTGGTAACATTGTGTCTCTTATCAGTCCCCTGGCCTCAAAGCCCTCAAGGGGGAGGTGGGTCCGTTGTCTTCGTGTCCTAGAACGGGGCTGATCAGAGCTTCCAGAGGATGCCGGTCCGATGAAGAAGTCACCTATTTCAGAGTCATCCCTTCAGTGGGTTTGTCAGAATCAGCCTCTTCCGTGAATTTGTGAAAGACGTGTTAACTGAAAGGCTTCAGTGACGATTTGAAATACAGCTATCTGAATCAATATTGATATAAAAAACAGCATTCATGTTTGTATGTGACTAAAAAGTCAGGTGTTGGGAGACAAAGAAATCCCAAACTTGAAATCTTTCTCGTACTTAGGCACTAAAGTCTGTTTCCATCGTTTACAAAGAATAGCACGTTATTTCACTATTAATTAGCCTTATGATTTGACATTGCAACAGGAATAGAACTTTAAAAAAAATAAGCGTTTTTCTTAGATATTCTTTTTTTCTGTGAAATGACCAATGTGTGTTTTATTATAGAGGTTTTTTTTTTAAAAAGAGAGGTAAGGCTTCCCTGGTGGCACAGTGGTTGAGAGTCCGCCTGCCGATGCGGGGGACACGGGTTCGTGCCCCGGTCTGGGAAGATCCCACATGCCACGGAGCGGCTGGGCCCGTGAGCCATGGCCGCTGAGCCTGCGCGTCCGGAGCCTGTGCTCCACAACGGGAGAGGCCACAACAGTGAGAGGCCCGCGTACCGCAAAAAAAAAAAAAAAAAAAAAAGAGGTAATGACTGCTCTTCTGGCCTTACCACACACAGACCACACATAACTCACACTCTCTGTGGTCCGTGAGCACACCTCACCCACAGTGGAAAGATCGGCTCTGCAGAGGAGGGAGACACCCACTTTAGCCACCGTAGGCCCCTCATATCAAAAGTTTCCACCAGAGTGATACCTTCCACCAAAGACGAAAATCCAAATTTGCTTCAGAAGTAACCGAAGCTTGTTTTGCAGCATTTAGAAAACTGTTTGCAACTTGTACATCCCTAAATATGTTCATTTATTTGGATTAGAGAAATTTCCATGCATTTCTATTAAACTTAATTATTGGATTTCCTAAATTAATCCTCAAAGGGGACCATTTAATTCTGTCTTTACTTTCATTCTTTGTTAACTGTCATTTAGGGGGAAAGGTGACTCATACCCCCAAGTTCCTGTGTTTTTCATTTATAACATTTAGACATTATACCAAAATATACTATGATAAGAGTATGGTACAGTCTGTGTAATAAACATAACCTCTGTCAGATAAGCAGAATAAATGGTGGATTTTCTGTGTTTATAACCTGGGACAAATGAATTAGCCTGGGTGACCCAAGCCTGTGGGGCATGACCGGTCCCTTTGTGTTTGTGGATAATGGACAACAGAGAATTAAACATCAAAAGTCCAAAGCTGAGAGTGAAAGCCACGTTGGAATTTAGTGCTGTAGTTTGGAAAAGGGAGAAAAAAGTTATACCTAGCTCTGTTCTGAAGCAGCACTGGTGAACGCCCTCAGCTTTGCTTTGCCTCTTATTTTAAAAGGATTGTAGCACCAATGACTGTTCTCTTATTCTTACCAGAATACCAGGTTAACAGAATTTTTGCCTGAAACCTCCTGGTCAGGCTCCCAAAATACCAACCGGCCCCACCCAGAGACCGCATATGAGCCATTCAGAGAAGGTCAAAGTGCTCAAGTCAAGTCTCAAATGTTCTTGTTCTGGAAAAGTAATCATGCCCATTCGTACTTTTTTATGTGTTTGGTGAGATTGGCTAGAAAGTTTCAAAAAATCCTCCATAAATATTACCTTCATCTTTTACTATAAATAAAACTCTTATCAAAACAGTAAAGAAAGAGCCAAATGGAGGTACTTCATCTATTTAAATTAAAACAAAAAATGTTTCTGAACACATTATTATATCATACACCACAGCTTCCTTTAAGGGGGAGGGAGGAATACCTATTATTACACTCGTTATTGCATTAAATTTCTTTCCGGCAGTAATTTTCTTGGAATCTACCCGAAGTGTAGCTCCAAGTCAATGTGATAGAACAGTTAACTGAGTCATCTGTAATCAAATGCTTTTGTTTTCTTCCAGAAAAATCATTTGATATAACTCAACACCCTTTCGTGATTACAAAATGAAGAACTAGCCCTCTGCACTAACCAGGAATAGAAGGGAACTTCCTTAAGCTGATCAAGTATATTTACCCAAAAAATACCCTGAAAGTATCCTCTATAAATAGGATAAAAAACAGACTATCACATTGTACTGGAGGTCCTGACGATAAGTCAAGCGTACCCCAAGCAAAAGAAATAAATGACAAAAGACTAGAAATACAAGAAACTATTATTATGACAAATACCATGATTGTGTGTCTAGAAAACCCCAAAGAATCCACATACGTACTATCAGAAAATAAAAGGAAGCTTAGGAAAGAGGCAGGCTATAAAGCAATGTACGCAAATCAACGACATCTCTCTACTCCGACGACAAAAAAAACTGCTTAAGAAGCAACAACAACGAACCTAGAGATAAATCTAACTAAAGATGTACAACTTCTGGAGAAACTATAGGAAACTTTATTGAAGGACATTAAAGATTTGTCCTGCCAGGTATCAAGGGCTATTATTAAGCTACTGTAACAAAGACAGTGCGTATTGGCACACGGACAGACAAACTGACAAATGGAACAGAATAGAGAGCCTAGAAACCGCCTGTGGATAGATGGAAATTTGATAAATGACAGAGGTGTATTGCAGATCCATAGGGAAGAAAGGGAGCATTGAATAAATGGTACTGGGACTAGTGGTTATCCACAAACAAAAGTCAACATTGGATCATTTCTCACGACATACACAAAAATGATTCCTGATAGGTTAGAATTAAATACAAAAGACAAAACTTAAAACTTTTAGAATAAAATATGAGGAAATATCTTTATGATATTGGGGCAGAGAAGCATTTCTTTAATCAGGACACCAAAAAAAATGTTAACCATGTAAGAAAAGAGTTGTAAACTGAACCATATTAAATTAAGAACGTTTCTCTTATTACCACAAAGAAAAAGAGAGACACAGTTAAAAAGAGAAAAAACAAATTGCAAACAAATATTTATAACACATATAAGTAACCAAAGATTAGTATCTAGACTACATAAAGAACTTTTATGAATCAATAAGAAAAAGAGAAATAACCAAAATTTTAAAATGGTTTAAAAAACACGAGCAAGCATTTCTCAAAAAAGAAACACAAAATATATAAAAACGTGACAGAAATGCAAAATAAGACTATGGTGAGATGCCATCCTAAACCCACTAGGTTGGCAAAATTGAGTCTGAAAATGCCTGAGGGTGGCAAGGATGGGACTCACTGCTGACAGGAGCACAAATTAGAACAACCATGGTGAAAAGCAGTTCAGCCCTGCAGTAGACTTTTTATTGTTCAGAAATATTTGCTGCCCCTCCTTGTGTGAAGATTATACTTTCTGCCCTATTATTGCCAAGCATGGCTGCAGGAATTTTTCTTAAAGTTAGAATCTAGCCAACTACCTATGAGTGTGTTCCTTTGCCACAAGATGGTCAATGTCCCAAGTAGAAGCTGCTCTCTCCACCTAAATCCCGGAGTGAAATAACATGGGACAGAGTCACAGTCAGCCTTCAACAGGCATGTAATGACATCCAGAAATGCACCTCTGTTGTGTGGTTCTAATCTGTTAAGACTGGGGGGGGGGCTCATTTGTCATTTCTGCATAATTTAGCATATCCTTACTGACATGGGACTAGCTCATAAAGTTGAACATTCATACGCCCTAAGATCCAGAAATTCTACTTTAAGGAAGTTTCCCTAGAGACACTCTTAAATAGAAAACATATAAAAGAACATTCATAGCAATATTTTTCATAATTGAAAAAAAAAAACCTGGAAACAACCCAAGTGTCCTTTGATTCAGAGTGGGCTGATAAATAATGGTATATTTGCAAAGCTGTACCGCAGTCAAAATGAATGCATTCTAGCTACCTACACACAATAACATGAATGGCTTACAAATATACTTCTGAGTGATTAAAGCACAAGTCTCCATACAGCACAATACCATGTTCATAAAGCTCAAAAACAAACAAAACTAAGTAAAATAGTTGTGGGGTACATAATTATATGATACGTGATTTTCTTTTAAGCAAGGAAATGAGAGACAACATTCCTGTGAGAAGTTGCCTGGAGTTGGGGTGGGGAGGTAGACAGGAGATGAGGGAGGGAAGCAGCACACAGCTGGATGCTCTGATCCTGACTTTGACCCTATAAAGGGTCACTTATTAAATATTCTAGGTTTTGTGGGCCATACAATCTCTGTCACAGCTACTCAACTCTGCTGTTGCAATGCAAAGGCCACCTGAGGGTGCCTTGTGTGCTCCAGGAAAACTACTTACGGACTCCGAAATTTGAATTTCAGATAATTGTATGCGTCATGAGGTATTATTCTTATTCTGATTTGTTTTTGATTATTTAAACATGTAAAACCATTCTTAGTTCATAAAGTATATGAAGGCACATGGCATCTCAGATTTGGCCCGTGGGAGTTTGGCAACTCCTGCTCTAGCGCTCGGGTTGGGTTATGTGTTCACGGGTCTGCACTCCTGTTTCATTTACTAGTTTATGTATATAAAATATTACTGCTAAAGTTTTTAAGAATAAAATAAAAAGTAAGCTGTGGCTCAGAGGGGAGTAGGACAAAGGCAGAAGATGGGAAGATGGAGAGGACCAAGGATATGCAGGGACATTTGACTCTTTCCAAAACTGTTCCTCAAGGTCTGCTTTTTCTTCTTTTGTTCATTTGTTTGTTTGTTTGGTTTTGGCCACATTGTGCAGCATGTAGGCTCTTAGTTCCCTGACCTGGGATTGAATCTGTGCCCCCTGCATTGGGAGTGAGGTGTCTTAACCATTGGACCACCAGGGAAGTCCCAAGGTCTGTCATTTTTTAGTTTTTTGCTCTTGACCCCAAACTTGGGCAATGATGATGACTGTCCTCATTCTCCCCTGACAATGGAGGATGTCTTGTGTTGAATGATTGAACCCATGGAAAATTTGATGGGGGATAGTGCCTGCATCTTATGGCTATTGCCATATGTCATATTAGCACCAAAAAAAAAATAGAATTGATTTTGATTATAATTTTAGCTGCACGATTGGCCTACATGATTAAATTTAAAATATAATTCTCTTTGGATTTCAAGAAAACTAGCCCAAACCTCTTAAGCAGTATCTAGAAAATATCACTTTTACCACCATTTCTGTCCCATTTTTCTGTTCTGTTAAAAGTGGTACATCTTGAAAGGCCAAGTCGTTAGCATTTAGGAAAAAAAACTTGTTAGGGTAACCGTTGGTATTATCCAGTATGGAGTTTTTAAATTTGAAAGGTACAGTAGTGGGATCCCTCATATTTCTCCTGTGATTCTTCTCAAGAGAGTTCCAACACATCTGTGGATTTCCTCTTCACAGTTCACACACTCCTTCCTCTTCTTCTGGAAACCGGCAACTGCAGGCATCTTCCTCTTGGGCTGTTTGTACTGGTCTCATAAATGCTAAAAGTAATTTAAAAGAGAGTTATCTTTTGTTGTCTGTTTGAATCATTTAACATTCATTTTCCATAAATCCCATTTGCAGAACATCTCTCAGCAGCAAACATTTTCAACTTTAGTTTGAACCAACTCATCAGCAAGAGAGGTAATAGCAAGTATAAACGTTTTTTCAGGATTATTTAAGATTTTTTTTCGTTTTACCAAATACTTTTTTATTGGTCCTGAAAAATACTAGTTTCTTTATTGTCTACAAAGGCTAAAAACAGTCTTGAGCATGAATCATTATAGCATAAAGTTAGTCATGTGCCAAACGTAACTGTAGTTTCAATTCAGCAGCACATGTTTTAGTCTTGAGGGTTACTTAGATTACACATTAGATGGCTTCTTTTGAATGAAATGCTTATGGCATCGAGATTTTAAAGTTACTCCCACTGCTTCCATCAATTAGTAAGTAAAGAACTGATTTGTGCACTAGCTTCCAGATTTTCATTTACATGGTAGTGTATAGTATTTGTGTTATTGCCAAGCAACTTTCAATCTTAAAATATATATTAAATTATATATATATATACATATATATATACACACACACACATATATAACTATATCCCCACACCCAAGCCCACCAGTAAATATAGATTATTTTTATAGCCTGTCAAAGCAAAAGGTCCTACCCCAATTTTACTTGCTTGTTACTATAAAAAATAACCAAAACCCAACAAGCACACTATCTCCAAGATCTTATGAAAACCTGGCAAGACATCCAGGAATACCAATGAGATGTTCTTTTCCTTTGAAATAGCATCAAAGATGAATTTTTAAATGGAAATCTGCTTCTGGAAAGATACAGTAGTCATACTTTTCCCTATTCTTCCTGCCAAGTATTGCTGAAAAGGCTGGACGTTTTATGTATAACAAACGTAAGAGGAATCTGAAAGGTGGCAAGAAAGCAGACCAGTTAAGGAGCTTGGAACCCAAGGAGAAATATGGCCTTGAGTTCCCTGAGTATTCTCTCTGTTTCACATGTCCCAGACTGGGAACTGGAGAAGTAGGCTAATAAAAAAAAAATGCCCCAAGAGAAGTCTGATCTCTCTAGCTATGAAACCAGGAAAAGAGCAGAGTAACAAGACTAAAAGCTTTTAGATAATCACAGCTCTACTCTAGCAAAAAAAAAACATGGACCCACACCCAAGCACACCACTAAAGACACAGTAGAGAGCATAGACTTACACCCTTGCCAAGCTCTATCAAGGCTCACTGCCACATCCTCATTGGGGCAGCATCAGAGGAGTCCGAGTGGAGAGCTAGGACTTCACCACCACTCAACAGTAACAAGGCCACCCCACCCCCCACCCATTCAGTGTCAGTGGAAACCATGTGGGGAGCAGGAACAAAGTGTCTTTCCTCATCCCAGACAGGGTAGTATCTGTGGGAGCTTAGTGGGGAGCAATAACAAGGATCTACCACCCCCAGGAGGTCTAGTATAGAACCTGGACTTCCACCTCCACCTGGCAGCATCCTCCTTCCTCTGCCAGAGTGGTGTTAGAGGAACCCTGAATAAACGCCAGCTTTCAATTATATCCAAAGTCTGATAACATCATAGCCAATGTCTAGGTTTCAATTTTTAAAAAAATCACTTGTCATTCTAAGAACCAGGAAGATCTCAACTTGAATAAGAAAAGGCAACAGATGCTAGCATCTAGGTGATATAGATGTTAGAGTTATCTGGCAAGGACGTTAAAGCAGCCATCATAAAGATGCCTCACGGAATTCCCTGATGGTCCAGTGGCTAAGACTCAGCAGTTTCACTGCTGAGGGCCCAAGTTCAATCCCTGGTTGGAGGAACAAAGATCCCACAAGCTGCGTGGCATGGTAAAAAAAAAAAGAAGCTTCAACAAGCAATTGGGAACACATTTGAAACAAATTAAAAAAAGAAAAGAAAATTTTAAAAAAGAACCAGGTGACAATTTTAGAACTGAAAAATTACAATAACCAAAATGTAAAATATCAATGAATGGGCTCACCACAAGAATGGAGAAGACAAAGGAAAGAATCATTACCCAATGTGAACAACAGAGAGAAAAGACTAGGGAAAAAAATGAACAAAGCCTCAGAGACATGTGGGGCTATAGCCAAAAAAACTTAATATCATGTCATTGGAGTCCTTGAAGAAGAAGAGAAAGAGAGTAGGACTGAAAAAGTATTTGAAGGAATAATGGCCAAAAATTTCCGAAATCTGGAAAAAGTCATAAATCTACAGATTCAGGAAGCTAAGTGAATGCTAAACAGGATAATCCAAAGAAATCCACACCAAGATACATTGTAGTTTAAGTTTGGAAAACGAAAAACCAAAAAAAGAAAAAAAAAAAAAGAAAGAAAGAAAGAAAGAAATCTTGAAAGCAGCCAGCGAGAAGCAACACATCACTTATAGGGGAAAAACAAATTGAATGACAGTGAATTTCTTACCAGAAACCAGGCAGGCCAGAAGAAGTAGCACAACATTTTTCAAGTGCTTAAAGAAAAGAACTCTCAAGCCCAAATTCTATATCCAGTGAAAATATCTTTCAGGAGTGAAGGGGAAATCAAGAAATTTTCAGACAAAAGAAAGCCTACCCTAAAAGAATGGCTCAAGAAAATTCTCTGAACAGAAGAGAGATGATTAAAAAAAAGGTATCTTGGAACATCAGGAAGGAAGAAAGAACAACAGAAAGAGCAAATATATGGGTAAATAAAATAAACGTTCTTTCTCTTGAGTTTTCTAAATTATGTTTGATGGTTGAAGCAAAAATTATAACACTAAGATGGTTCTCAAAGCATGTAGCAGAAATATTTTAGGCAAGTATATTACAAATTGGAAGAGGTTAAAAGGAGGTAAGATTTCTATACTTTTTTCAAATGTTAAAATGTTGATGTAGTCTATATAAATATGTATGGTACTTAGAGCAACCACACAAGAGCTATACAGAGATACGCTCGAAAAATATAAGGAGGGCTTCCCTGGTGGCGCAGTGGTTGAGAGTCCGCCTGCTGAGGCAGAGGACGCGGGTTCGTGCCCCGGTCCAGGAGGATCCCACGTGCCATGGAGCAGCTGGGCCCGTGGGCCATGGACGCTGGGCCTGCACGTCCAGAGCCTGTGCTCCGCAACGGGAGAGGCTGCAGCAGTGAGGGGCCCGCGTACCGCAAAAAAAAAAAAAAGATAAACCAAAATGGAATTCTAAAAAATGTTCAAGTAATCCACAGGAATGCAGAAAAAGAAAACAGAGAAATGAATGCCAGAGAAAGCAAACAGAAAACAAAAAAATAAAATAATATCTTGAGCCCTATCATATAAATAATTACAATATATGTACATTGTTTAAATGTACCAATCAAAAGATAGAAATTAGTAGTGTGACCATTGTATGTAGTCTATAAGAAATTCACTTCAAATATAAAAATGTGGGAAGGTTGAAAGTAAAAGGATGGAAAAAGATATACCATGTATATTATTAATTTTTAAAAAAGCAGGAGTGGCTGTATTACTATCAGATAAAGTAGACTTCAGAGCAAAGAAAACCAGACATAGAGAGGGACCTTACATAATTATAAGAGTTAATTCACCAAGAAGGCATAGCAGTACTAAATATGTATACAACAAGCAACAGAGCTACAAAATAGGTGAAACAAAACTGACAAAACTGAAATGAGAAATATACAAATCCAGAATTATATTTGAAGAATTAAATGGCCTTCTCCCAAGAGTTGATAGAAACACTTGACAGAAAATCAGCAATGATATAGAAGAACTCAACAACATTATCAATCAACAGGATCAAATCAATATTTAAGAACACTCCACCCATCTTTTCAAGTGTCTATAGAACAGAGACCAAGATAGACAGTAACCTGGACCATGAACCAAACCTCAGCAAATTTAAAAGAAATCACACAGAGAGTGTCCTCTTATTATAGTGGAATTAAAATACACGTCAACAGCAGAAAGAAAACAAGAAAATCACCAAAAACTTGGAAACTGAAAAACACACTTTTAAATAATCAAGAGAAAAACAAAAAATACACCAAACTGAATGAAAATGAAAAAAACAACATATCAAAATGTGTGGATGCAGCTAATTCAGTACTGAGAAAGAAATTTATAATGTGAAGTTCTTATATTAGAAAGACAAAAAGTCCCAGGGTTCGGAACCAAGATGGCGGAGTAGAAGGACCTGCACTCACTCCCTCTTGAGAGAACACCAGAATCACAAGTAGCTGCCGGACAATCATCGACAGGAAGACACTGGAACTCATCAAAAAAGATGCCTCACATGCAAAGACAAAGGAGAAGCCACAATGAGATGGTAGGAGCGGTGCAATCACAGTAAAATCAAATCTCATAAATGCTGGGTGGGTGACTCACAGACTGGAGAACACTTATACCACAGAAGTCCACCACTGGAGTGAAGGTTCTGAGTCCCACGTCAGCTTCCCAACCTGGGGGTCTGGCAACGGGAAGAGGAATTCCTAGAGAATCAGACTTTGAAGGCCAGTGGGATTTGATTGCAGTACTTTGACAGGACTGGGGTAAACAGAGACTCCACTCCTGGAGGGCACACACAAAGTTGTGTGCGCATCGGGACCCAGGGAAGGAGCAGTGATCCCATAGGAGACTGAACCAGACCTACCTGCTAGTGTTGGAGGGTCTCCTGCAGACGTGGGGGGTGGCTGTGGCTCACCAGGGGGACAAGGACACTAGTAGCAAAAGTTCTGGGAAGTACTCCTTGGCGTGAGCCCTCCAAGAGTCTGTCACTAGCCCCATCAAAGAGCCCAGGTAGGCTCCAGTGTTGGGTTGCCTCAGGCCAAACAACCAACGGGGAGAGAACCCAGCCCCACTCATCAGCAGTCAAGTGGATTAAAGTTTTACTGAGCTCTGCCCACCAGAGCAACAGCCAGCTCTACCCACCACCAGTCCCTCTCATCAGGAAGCTTGCACAAGCTCCTTAGATAGCCTCATCCACCAGAGGGCAGACAGCAGAAGCAAGAAGAACTACAGTCCTGCAGCCTGTGGAACGAAAACCACATTCACAGAAAGATAGACAAGATGAAAAGTCAGAGGGCTATGTACCAGATGAAGGAACAAGATAAAACCCCAGAAAAACAACTAAACGAAATGGAGATAGGCAACCTTCCAGAAAAAGAACTCAGAATAATGATAGTGAAGATGATCCAGGACCTCGGAAAAAGAATGGAGGCAAAGATCGAGAAGATGCAAGAAATGTTTAACAAAGACCTAGAAGAAATAAAGAACAAACAAACAGAGATGAACAATACAATAAGTGAAATGAAAGCTACACTAGAAGGATTCAATATCAGAATAACTGAGGCAGAAAAACGGATAAGTGATCTGGAAGACAGAATGGTGGAATTCACTGCCATAGAACAGAACAAAGAAAATAGAATGAAAAGAAATGAAGGCAGCCTAAGAGACTTCTGGGGCAACATTAAACGCAAAAACATTCGCATTATAGGGGTCCCAGAAGGAGAAGAGAGAGAGAAAGGACCAGAGAAAATATTTCAAGAGATTATAGTCAAAAACTTCCCTAACATGGGAAAGGAAATAGCCACCCAAGGCCAGGAAGTGCAGAGAGTCCCATACAGGATAAACCCAACGAGAAACACGCTGAGACACATAGTACTCAAACTGGCAAAAATTAAAGACAAAGAAAAACAATTGAAAGCAGCAAGGGAAAAATGACAAATAACATACAAGGGAGCTCCCATAAGGTTAACAGCTGATTTCTCAGCAGAAACTCTACAAACCAGAAGGGAGTGCCATGATATACTTAAAGTGATGAAAGGGAAGAACCTACAACCAAGATTACTCTACACAGCAAGCATCTCATTCAGATTTGATGGAGAAATCAAAAGCTTTACAGATAAGCAAAAGCTAAGAGAATTCAGCACCACCAAACCAGCTCTACAACAAATGCTAAAGAAACTTCTCTAAGTGGGAAACACAAGAGAATAGGACCTACAAAAACAAACCCAAAACAATTAAGAAAATGGTTATATGAACATACATATCGATAATTACCTTAAATGTGAATGGATTAAATGCTCCAACCAAAAAACACAGGCTTGTTGAATAGCAAGATCCATCTATATGCTGTCTACAAGAGACCCACTTCAGAACTAGGAACGCATACAGACTGAAAGTGAGGGGATGGAAAAAGGTATTCCATGCAGATGGAAATCCAAAGAAAGCTGGAGTAGCAATACTCATATCAGATAGAATATACTTTAAAATAAAGAATCTTACAAGAGACAAGGATGGACACTACATAATATCAAGGGATCAATCTCAGAAGAAGATATATCAATTATAAATATATATGCACCCAACATAGGAGCACCTAAATACATAAGGCAACTGCTAACAGCTATAAAAGAGGAAATCGACAGTAACACAATAATAGTGGGGGGCTGAAACACCTCACTTACACCAATGGACAGATCATCTGAAATGAAAATAAATAAGGAAAGAGAAGCGTTAAATGACACAATAGACCAGAGAGATTTAATTAATATTTATAAGACATTCCATCCAAAAACAGCAGATTACACTTTCTTCTCAAGTGCACATGGAACATTCTCCAGGATAGATCACATCTTGGATCACAAATCAAGCCTCAGTAAATTTAAGAAAACTGAAATCACATCAAGCATCTTTTCTGACCACAACGCTATGAGATTAGAAATCAATTACAGGGAAAAACCGTAAAAAACACAAAACATGGATGCTAAACAATATGTTACTAAATATCCAAGAGATCACTTAAGAAATCAAAGAGGAAATCAAAAATTACCTAGAGACAAATGACAATGAAACATGATGATCCAAAACCTATGGGATGCAGCAAAAGCAGTTCTAAGAGGGAAGTTTATAGCTATACAAGCCTACCTCAAGAAACAAGAAAACTCTCAAATAAACAACTAACCTTACACCTAAAGGAACTAGAGAAAGAAGAAAAAACAAAACCCAAAGTTGGCAGAAGGAAAGAAATCATAAAGATCAGAGCAGAAATAAATGAAATAGAAACACAGAAAACAATAGCAAAGATCAATAAAACTAAAAGCTGGTTCTTTGAGACGATAAGCAAAATTGATAAACCATTAGCCAGACTCATCAAGAAAAAGAGGGAGAGGACTCAAATCAATAAAATTAGAAATGAAAAAGGAGAAGTTACAACAGACACCACAGAAATACAAAGCATCCTAAGAGACTACTACAAGCAACTCTATGCCAATAAAATGGACAACCTGGAAGAAATGGACAAATTCTTAGAAAGGTATAACCTTCCAAGACTGAACCAGGAAGAAATAGAAAATATGAACAGACCAATCACAAGGAATGAAATTGAAACTGTGATTAAAAATCTTCCAACAAACAAAAGTCCAGGACCAGGTGGCTTCACAGGTGAATTCTATCAAACATTTAGAGAAGAGCTAACACCCATCCTTCTCAAACTCTTCCAAAAAATTTCAGAGTAAGGAACACTCCCAAACTCATTCTACAAGGTCACCATCACCCTGATACCAAAACCAGACAAAGATGTCACAAAAAAAGAAAATTACAGACCAATATCACTGATGAATATAGATGCAAAAATCCTCAACAAAATACTAGCAAACAGAATCCAACAACACATTAATAGGATCATACACCATGATCAAGTGGGATTTATCCCAGGGATGCAAGCCTTCTTCAATATATGCAAATCAATCAATGTGATAAACCATTTAACAAATGGAAGAATAAAAACCATACGATCATCTCAATAGAGGCAGAAAAAGCTTTTGACAAAATTCAACACCCATTTATGATAAAAGCTCTCCATAAAGTGGGCATAGAGGGAACCTACCTCAACATATTAAAGGCCATATATGAGAAACACACAGCAGACATCATTCTCAATGGTGAAAAACTGAAAGCATTTCCTCTAAGATCAGGAACAAGACAAGGATGTCCACTCTCACCACTATTATTCAACATAGTTTTGAAATTCCTAGCCATGGCAATCAGAGAAGAAAAAGAAATAAAAGGAACCCAAATCAGAAAAGAAGAAACAACACTGTCACTTTGCAGATGACATGATACTATACATAGAGAAATCTAAAGATGCCACCAGGGCTTCAGTGGTGGTGCAGTGGTTGAGAATCCGCCTGCCGATGCAGGGGACATGGGTTCGTGCCCCAGTCCGGGAAGATCCCACATGCCGCGGAGTGGCTAAGCCCATTAGACATGGCCGCTGAGCCTGCGGGTCCGGAGCCTGTGCTCCTCAACGGGAGAGGCCACAGCAGTGAGAGGACTGCGTACTGCAAAAAAAAAAAATGCCACCAGAAAACTACTAGAGCTAATCAATGAATTTGGTAAAGTTTCAGGATACAAAATTAATGCACAGAAATCTCATGCATTCCTATATACTAATGATGAAAAATCTGGAAGAGAAATTAAGGAAACACTCCTATTTACCACTGCAACAAAAAGAATAAAATACCTAGGAATAAACCAACCTAACGAAACAAAAGACCTGTATGCAGAAAACTATAAGCCACTGATGAAAGAAATTAAAGATAATACCAACAGATGGAGAGATATACCATGTTCTTGGATTGGAAGAATCAATATTGTGGAAATGGCTCTACTACCCAAAGCAATCTACAGATTCAATGCAATCCCTATCAAATTACCAATGGCATTTTTTACGGAACTAGTACAAAAAATCTTAAAATTTGTGTCGAGACACAAAAGACCCCTAATAGCCAAAGCGGTCTTGAGGGAAAAAAACGGAGCTGGAGGAATCAGACTCCCTGACTTCAGACTATACTACAAAGTTACAGTAATCAAGACAATATGATACTGGCACAAAAACAGAAACATAGATCAATGGAACAGGATAGAAAGCCCAGAGATACACCCACACACCTATAGTCAACTAATCTAGGACAAAAGAGGCAAGGATATACAAAGGAGAAAAGACAGTCTCTTCAATAAGTGGTGCTGGGAAAACTGGACAGCTACATGTAAAAGAATGAAATTAGAACACTCCCTAACACCATACACAAAAATAAACTCAAAATGGATTAGAGACCTAAATGTAAGACCGGACACCATAAAACTCTTAGAGGAAAACATAGGAAGAACACTCTTTGACATAAATCACAGCAAGATCTTTTTTGACCCACCTCCTAGAGTAATGGAAATAAAAACAAAAATAAACAAATGGGACCTCATGAAACTTCAAAGCTTTTGCACAGCAAAGGAAACCATAAACAGGATGAAAAGACAACCCTCAAAATGGGAGAAATATTTGCAAAATGAATCAATGGACAAAGGATTAATCTCCAAAATATATAAACATCTCATGCAGCTCAATATTAAAAAAACAAACAACCCAATCCAAAAATGGGCAGAAGATTTAAATAGACATTTCTCCAAAGAAGACAAAACAGATGGCCAAGAAGCACATGAAAAGCTGCTCAACATCACTAATTATTAGAGAAATGCAAATCAAAACTACAATGAGGTATCACCTCACACCAGTTAGAATGGGCATCATCAGAAAATCTACAAACAACAAATGCTGGAGAGGGTGTGGAGAAAAGGGTACCCTCTTGCACTGTTGGTGGGAATGTAAATTGATACAGCCACTGTGGAGAGCAGTATGGAGGTTCCTTAAAAAACTAAGAATAGAATTACCATATGATCCAGCAATCCCACTACTGGGCATATACCCAGAGAAAACCATAATTCAAAAAGACACATACACCCCAATGTTCATTGCAGCACTATTTACAATAGCCAGGATATGGAAGCACCCTAAATGCTCATCGACAGATTAATGGATAAAGAAGATGTGGTACATATATACAATGGAATATTAGCCATAAAAAGGAATGAAATTGGGTCATTTGTAGAGACGTGGATGGATCTAGAGACTGTCATACAGAGTGAAGTAAGTCAGAAAGAGACAAACAAATATCGTATATTAATGCATATATGTGGAACCTAGAAAAATGGTACAGATGAACCAGTTTTCAGGGCAGAAATTGAGACACAGATGTAGAGGACAAACGTATGGACACCAAGGGGGGGAAAGCGGCTGCGGGAGGGGAGGTGGTGTGATGAACTGGGAGATTGGGATTGACATGTATACACTGATGTGTATAAAATTGATGACTAATAAGAACCTGCTGTATAAAATAATAAATAAGGCTTCCCGGGTGGCACAGTGGTTGAGAGTCCACCTGCCGATGCAGGGAACACGGGTTCGTGCCCCGGTCCAGGAAGATCCCACATGCCACGGAGTGGCTGGGCCCTTGAGCCATGGCTGCTGAGCCTGCGCATCCGGAGCCTGTGCTCCACAACGGGAGAGGCCATAACAGTGAGAGGCCCGCGAACCGCAAAAAATTAATTAATTAATTAAATTGTAAAATTATAATCCCCCCCACGAAAAAAATAAATAAAAATAAAGCACTAACCTTGGAAATGGTCATTATATCATTAAAAGAAAAAAAGAAAGAGAAAATGTCTCAAACCAATAACATAAGCTTCCACCTGAATAGAAAAAGAACAAAATAAATCCAAAGCAAGAAAAAGAAATGAAATAATAAAGGTAAAAGCAGAAACTAGTGAAATTGAAAACAGAAAAATAATAGAGCAAATCAATGAAACAAAGACCTGGTTCTTTGAAAAGTTCAATAAAATTGACAAATCTCTATCAACACTGATTCTGAAAAAAAAGAGAGAAGACACACATTACCAATATCAGTAGGTGATATCACTACAGACCTGCATACAACAAAAAATAGTAAGGAAATAGTATAAATAACTTAAACACATAAATTTGACAACTTAGATGAAATGGACCAAGTCCTCAAAAAACATAAACTATCACAATTCACTCAGTATGATCAAATAACTTGAGTCCCTATAATTATTAAGGCAACTGAATTTGTAATTAAGGAGCTCCAAAAAGAAAGCTCCAGGTTCAGATAGTTTCACTAGAGAATTCTATAAACTATTTAAAGAAGAATTAACACCAATTCTACACAACTTCTTCCAGAAAACAGAAGACGGAACATGTCTCAACTTATCTGAGGAAGTCAATATTACCCTGATACCAAAACCAGACAAAGACAGTACTAGAAAAGAAAACCACAGATCAATATTCCTCATGAGTATAGCTGCAAAAATTCTTAACAAAATATTAGTGAAGAGAATTCAGACATATATAAAAATAATTATATACCATGACTAAGTGGAGTTTAGTCCAGGGATTCAAGGCTAGTTTGAAGTTCAAAAATCAATCTATATCATTCATCATCTCAACAGGCTAAAGAACAAAAATCACATAATCAAATCAATTGATACAGAAAAAAGCACCTGACAAAATTCAACCCTCCTTCATGATTAAAAAAAAAAAAATCTTCAGAACACTTTCTCAACTTGATAAAGAATAGCTACTAAAACTCTGTAGCTCACATCATACCTACTGGTGAAAGACTGAATGCTTTTCCCCAAAGATTAGAAGCAAAGCGAAGATATTCCCTCTCGCCACTCTTATTCAACATAGTACTGGACATTCCAGCCAGAATAATAAGGCAAGAAAAGAAATAAAAGGCATATAGATGGGAAATGAAAAGAAATAAAGCTATTTTTTTTTTTGCAGATGACACTACAGTCTATGTAAAAAATCCCAAGGAATCTACAAAATAACCTAGAACTAGTAAGCAAGTTCAGCAAAATCACAGGACACAAAATCAAACTACAAAAACCAACTGTATTTCTATATACTAGCAATGAACACGTCAAAACCAAAATTTAAGATACCATATCATCTGCAATTGTTAAATGTAAATACTAAGGCCTAAATTTAACAAAACATGTGTGGGACTTGTATGCTGAAAACCACAAAATGCTGATGAAAGAAATCAAAGAAAATATACCTAAATGGAGAGACATACTGTGTTCATGGATAGGAATAGTTAACATAGTAAAGATGTCAATTCTCCCTGAATTGATATACAGATTTAACACAATTGCTGTCAGAATCCCAGCCGACTTTTTGCAGATAGGGATAAGATTATCTAAAATTTGTATAGAAATGCAAACAAACTAGAATAGCCAAAACAATTTTGAAAAAGAAGAATAACGTGGGAGGACTCACTCTACCCTATAGCCAATTTCAAGACTGTTTTACAGCTACCGTAACCAAGACTGTGTGGTATTGGCAGAAGGTAAAGCACACATATCAGTGGAACAGAAGAGAGAAACCAGAAAGAGTCCCCACACAAGTACAGCCAACTGATTTTTGACAAAAGTGCAAAAGCAATTCAATGGAGGAAGGATAATCTTCTCAATAAATGATGCTGAAGCTGTTGGACACCCATCAGCAAAAAAAAATAAAAATAAATTTAAAATATTGACTTGAAACTCTCACACCTTATATAAAACTTAACTAAAAATGAAGCATAGATTTAAATCTAAAACATTTGGAAGATAACATAGGAGAAAGTCTAAATCTTTGGGACCTAGGACTTGGTAAAGAGTTCTTCAGCATCATCCCATAAATGAAAAAAATTGGCCAATTGGACTTCATCAAAATTAAACACTTTTTATCTGCAGAAGATCATGTGAAGAGGATGAAAAGGCAAGCTACAGACTGGGAGAAAATACTTACAAACCTCACATCTGATAAAGGACTCATATCGAGGAGATATAAAAAACTCTCAAATGTCAAAAGTAAAACAAAGAGTCCAGTTAGAAAATGGGTAAAAGACATGAAGGAACATTTCACTGAAGAAGATATACAGATGGGAAATAAGTACATGAAAAGATGTTCAACCCTTAGGGAAAGGAAAATTAAGACCACAGTGAGATATCAGTACATACCTATTAGAACAGCTGAAATTAAAAATTGCTGCAATACAAACTGCTGGTGAAGATGAGGAGAAACTCTCCTACGTTGCTGGTGGAATGTTAAATGGTACAACTCCTCTGGAAAAGTGTTTAGCAGTTTCTTAAAAAACTAAATACACACTTAGCATATGACCCAGTAATTGCACTCCTGGGCATTTATCTTAAAGATATGGAAACTTATGTCCACACAGATCTGTACTTGATTATTCATAGCAGCTCTAATGTAACAGTCATAAACTGGAAACAACCAAAATGTCTCTCGATAGGTGAATGGTAAAACACACTGTGGTACAACCTCACCTTACAACACTAGTCAGCAATAAAAAAAGAGTCAACTATTGAAACACAACTCAGATGGATCTCAATGGCATTTGCTGAGGGGAAAAAGCCAGTCTTAAAAGGTCTCTTATTTATGATCCATTTATATATCGTATGATACTATTTATATAACATTCTTGAAATGACAAAATTACAGAGATGGAAAACATATCTGTAGTTAGGAGGGGTTAGGGATGGTGGGGGAAAGGGAGTGTTTGGAGTATAAAGCACTAGCAGGAGGAGACCTTTGTGGCGATAGAATAGTTCTGTATTTTGATTGTGCTAGTGGTTTACACCAAACTACACATGTGATAAAATGACATACAGTAAACTAAACACACGCCATGTGCCAATGTCAGTTGCCTGGTTTTGATATTGTACTGTAGTTACATACGGTGTAACCCCATGAGTGGCACATCAGACTTTTCTGTACTGTTTTTACAACTTCCTGTGAATCCCTATTTCAAAATAGAAAGTTTTTAAAAATAACCTAAAAATTTTTTAAATGGATTACTGTTCCATTGAAACTCACTAATTACTCATAAGTACTTTTGAAAATCATTTTATAAAGACCTTTATTGTAGATTGGGGTAAAGCTGGGAGGGATAGTTGTTTAAAACAGAGGTTTCAGTGAGAACTTAAAGCTTAAATCAGAGGGTTAGACCTCAAAAAGAGAGTCAAAGACCTCAAAAAGAGAGTCAACCCACAGGGTCGGAAAATATATTTGCAGCACATGCACAGTAGACTAAAACATTCCTATAGGTTGATAAGAAAAGGACAAACAACCCAGTGGGAAAAGGCTCAAAAGATCAGGCACTTTGCAAGAGAGGACATCCAAACGACCAATATAACATGAAAAGATGTCCAGCCTCACTAGTAATCAGGGAGATGCAAATTAAAACCACGAGATGCTACTATACACCCACCAGACAGATAAAAATTAAGGAGTCTGATGACACTAGGTAGTAGCAAGGGTTGGAGCAAAAAGAACTCTCATATGCTGCTGTGAAAGTGTGAATGAGGTCTATTATTCTGGAAAACAGTTTGGTAAATCTAGTACTAAGGACCAAGAAACACATTCCTCATGTCCCAGCAATTTTATTCCCAGGTTAAAAACAACACAAAAACAGAAACATATGCTTATGTGTACTGAGATACGTAGACAAAAATATTCAAATATCACTGTCTGTAAGAGCCCCAAATTGGAAACAACCCAAGTGTCCAGGAATATTAAGACGGGTAAACAAACTATGATACAGTCATTCAAGAGAAGAGTATTCAACACTGGAAATCAACTAAAGATAAATGCCACACGTGGATGAATCATAAAGATACAAAGTTGAGTGAAAAGGGGAAGGAAAATGTACAACAGATACAGCGTGATTCCACTTGTCTGAAGTTCACAAGCAACTAAATTAAACCCTGTTCTTAGGTAGCAAAACTATAAATAAGAGCAAGGAAGTGAACACCGTAAGAATCTAGTTGTGGTTAGCACTAGTGGAAGGAAGGTTTTCATCTGGAAGGAACACAAGAAGCGCTTCCGGGGAGCAGAGTATGTTCTGTTTCTTGACCTGGGTAGAGTTACACAGGTGTTCGTCTTACAGTTTGTTAAACTTTATGCCTATGCATTTTCCTGTATATTTCAAAATGTTCAAAAGTTTTATATTGTTTTCAGAAAGAAACTTTATACAAATTTGTGTACTGCATCTTTAGATAAGACTTTGCTAATACTTCCCCTCCTATATTTTTAACAACCCACAAACTGACACTCTCTAGTCTTATGGTGGCTTGGGCTACATCACAGAGCTCTCAGAGCGCTCCTCCTATACATGAATCCCTCTTAGTAAGTCTAGCCTGCTATCTATGGTTCTGTTCTCCACAAAGACAAAAATGCAGCGCTTCCCTGGTGGTGCAGTGGTTGAGAGTCCGCCTGCCGATGCAGGGGACACGGGTTCGTGCCCTGGTCCGGGAAGATCCCACATGCCGCGGAGCGGCTGGGCCCGTGAGCCATGGCCGCTGAGCCTGCGCGTCCGGGGCCTGTGCTCCGCAACGGGAGAGGCCACAACAGTGAGAGGCCCGCGTACCACAAAAAAAAAAAAAAAAAAAAGAAAAGAAAAGAAAAATGCAGATTGCCCCCATCTCTAAGCCTTTTGGAATAAATGTTAATAGCGTTCATTTAGTGAGTATTGACCCTGTGCCAGGCACTTGCCCAGTTCCTTATAGAAATACTATCTGGCTTCATGAATGGCATCCATTATTGAAATTTCTCATTTAATCAAGATCCGTGTCCTAATAATTCATCTCATTAGACCCACTTTAAGCTCCCTCCTTGTTCTCTAGGCCTTCTTCTAGCTGTGGGTCTAGTTCAGGTTAAGGCCATTCATCAGCCAGAGGAGAAGTGCGAGATGGGGCAACGTTATTTTTGATTCCTCTTTGTCAGGGTCCTGTATCCACAGCTGAGTGGCCACACACACACACACACACACACACAGTGGCCCAAGGCTGCAGCATACTTAAAGTGGTCATTTTTCTGGCACCTTCGGATTATGTGCTGCCATCACCAGGCTTTCTCCACGTCAGCATCACTGACATCTGGGGACGGCTAACTCTCTGTGGTGGGGCCGTCCTGTGTATTGTAGGAAATTTAGCAGCATCGCTGAACTCCACTCACTAGATGCCAGGAGCAAAGCACTCCCTACCCCACCGCTTAGACTGTGACCACCAAAACTCTCCAGGCATTGCCAAATGTCCCCTTGGGGGCCAAATTGTCCCACTTGATAACCACTGTGCTATACTAACCTAGCTTCTGTAACTTAAAACAAATCATCTTTCTCTTTCTACTGTAAAAAGCCTAGCCTCAAAAAGCTCATAATGAATTTCCCTGGTGGCACAGTGGTTAAGAATGCACCTGCCAATGCAGAGGACACGGGTTCGAGCCCTGGTCCGGGAAGATCCCACATGCCGCGGAGCAACTAACCCCGCGAGCCACAGCTACTGAGCCCATGTGCCACAACTACTGAAGCCCTCAAGCCTAGAGCCCGTGCTCCGCAGCAAGAGAAGCCACCGCAATGAGAAGCCCGCGCACCGCAATGAAGAGTAGCCCCCGCTCACCGCAGCTAGAGAAAGCCCGCGCGCAGCAACGAAGACCCAATGCAGCCAAAAATAAATAAATAAATAGTTTTTTTTTTTATAAAAAGGCTCATATCTAACACTTTTATGTTCCTCTTACGTTGTTTGAATATATACAGAAGCTTCTTTCTGCCCTGTTTAACCACAGAGAAACGGAGCACCACGAAGGACGCCAAGAACAGCACTGCAGTCGACATCAGTGCAAGAAAGAAGATAATGATCCGGTTGGTGTGACCTTTAAAACAGAACAAAAGGAGAAATTCAGACAAAAATAAAAGTTCGCAAATATGCTGATATTTATATTTGCGTTTGTAAACCCTTAAGCATGGGAAGTCGTGCCTTGGGCATCTCCCACCAGCTATCTTAGTAAACTTGCCTGCTTGTTAAGAAAACTTTTTTTACAACCTTAGTCATTTTCCTAGAAGCCCACAGAAATTAAGTGGTTTGGCCTTTCTAGCCTATAGGAAACATGGAACTCTATAATCGCCATTACTTGGCGTTATCAAAGGTGTAATGTCTGTTTGGGTGCAGTCTCACCTCGCTCTGCTTACTAATGTGGAATTCAGAGTGAATAAGAAGCACCCGAAGAAATGGATGGGTCCCTTGAAGCCAGGGTAAGAGAAGGAAGGCATGTCGAGGTGCCTGCTAGAGGCAGAGATGCAAGGCATCAGGAGTGACTTAGACACCAATCCGAATGGCCACATACATTCGATTTAACAGCAACAAACCAGCTACCTGGCTCTCCCCCAGGGGCAGGCATGACGGTGGAGGATGCACCTGGAGAGAAGTCAGCTGATGCCGGTCCGCATACCACATCGCTTTCCTTCGTCCCATTCACAAGGACAGACTTCCCATCCAAAGAACAGCTTAGATGGTCCAATGAAAAGAGTTCAAATCATTAATTCAGGTACGGATCATTCTAATTAAAAAAGACTGACATTTTCTACCCAGGAAAGCAGTTCTGGTGAAAAAGATGTGTGGATCTGGGTTCATAGGCAAAGCAAAGATATTTTGAAAAACTTCTACTTGACCATCTGGGCTTCTACCAATGTTCACTTGGCTTTCATGGCTCTCCACAATTCATCCCACTCTATCTACCTAATTGGATTCTTCTTTCTTCCCAGGCTGGGGAGGCCTGTCCCACGAGAGCTTGCTTCAGGCTGTTGCCTGGTTAGTCTCTCACCCCCACCTTCTTAAGCATATTTGACCATCTCTGGCACACAGGAAGGACAGACAAGTTAGCCTAGGGTTAGGAGCTCCTAACTCCCAGGCTAGTTAGGAGACTCCTGGTCAGTCTGATGTGTTGACATCAGACTGACCAGGGTTTGAGCCCTGGCTCGGTCCCTTCGTAGAATGACCTTGGGCAAGTTGGGAAATCGCTCTAAGCCTCAGTTTTCTCATCTGAAAAATAAGATATACATGTCCCAGGGCTGTTGTGAAGAGTAAACGACACTACGTGCCTGACTTACTCCCTGTAAACGGTAGCCATCCATCATCATTGTCCACATCACCATCATCATTGTCCTGTGTCTTTCCCCTGCCTCTTTTTATCTAAAACAAACCCACCTATTCTCCAAAACCCAGTTCGATCCCACTGTCCATGCAGGCTCACTTCCCTGCTCTGAACTATTTGTGTCAAAAGACAAACAAACAAACAAAAAACAACAAAAACAACTTTCTAATCTGTTATGGACCAATACTTTTGTAACACACAATAAGAATGTAAATGTAAAATAATGATAAAAATGATTTTCTAGTAAGAAGATCAAATGCAAAAAGAACAAAGGTGTAAAAAATACACTGTTGGCTATTTTATTACCTGTGGTAGTCTTGTTTCCCCAAGACTATGTTAAAGCTTTTGAGGGAAGGAAACATACTTTACCCTCTTCTGTATCATTATCAATGCTGGCACTGAACACTTGAAGGTGGGTTGATCACTGGGGGAAAGTCAGAGGCAGCAAAGAGATTGGAAGGACACAGAAGGACACCTAGGGCAGACAGTAGCTAAGTTCCACTGGCAAATCTGACCTCATTGTTCTGGGCAGTACTTCTGGAGAAAATGCCCACTTTGGTAATCTAGTCACAATTACCCCATACTGTTCCCATACCACCTATTTGCATGTTATTCTATGTCTACACTTGATAGGTTTAAAAAAGCATCAGTGATCACATTCCTTGTCTTTAGAAAAGTTAAGCCAGATACTTTATGTTGTAAGCAGAAAGAAATGATACGTACTCTGTCCAAGGTTTACAGTCACCATGTTCCCGATCATTAAATGTCCCAAAGGAACAGTCTTTACAACCTTTTGTAAAAATTAAAGGAATAATAAAAAAGGAAGCATTTTAATCATTTTTAACTTTCTCTGTAATGAACATGATCACATAATAATAAAGTCACTAACTTAATAAAATCTGTACCGATTGTCTAACAATTCTTCCTGAATTTCATTAGTGATGAACAATTCTTCTTGAATAGTTTGTGATGAACATAATCCCATAATAAAGTCATTAACTGAATACAATCTACATAGATTGTTCAACAGTTTTTCTTGAAATGAAACCTTAATGCGACTAAAGGTTTTATTCTAGTTGTACATAGAGTATTGTATATGCATGTATAGGATGCATGAAAAGGCATGGTTCTGGTGAAAAACGAATGTGATTTCAAATTATTTCCATTGATTGAGAAATAATTTTGTAAATATCAGATACTTAGCAGTTCATTACTATTACTTAAAGGTTCTACAAATCTACGTTTTATTTTGTAATCAAAGGACCAAGAACTAAGTTAACAACATATGACTAGACCACAAATTGGCACTAGATAGAAGAGGAAACCTACCCTCTTTTGTTAATTCTTGACCTTGTTTACAGTCCTCTTCACACATGTTACATCCTTCTCCCAGGCAGTAGAATCCCGGCACACACTCACACTCTGCATTGCTGGTGGAGGAACACGCTTTCTTGGTCCTGAAAACACCTACAAAGTCCCCCAGTGTTATAATACCCTTGATCTCCAAATCCAGGAAGCAAATTTATGTTCTGCAATAAAAACCATGCTTGTTCTACTTAGAATGGTCCTAATGGTCTCAGAGTATAAAGTTGACTTTTAAATATCTATAGAAGACTTTTTTACATTTTGCTAATTAAAAAATTCTCTCTTGTCTAATGAATATTTCCTCTAATATTTAAAAAGCTCAATCCACCAATAGTTGCTATTACAGTAAATTATTTTACTGGACCTTCCTATTAACAGAGGAACCAGCCTATTTGACACTTCAGACTTTCAAAAGAGATCAGTACACTCGGGAATAAAAGCTTGTCTTCCCAACACATATCTGGATGAAGAATATATCTTTTAAATCATACCTTCACACTTCCTGCATACGTCACAGGCCTTTTGTCCACTTGTGCTGGAGAAACTATTTGAAGGACAAGGAGTGCAAAGCTCATGCTTGTTTTTCCCACAGAAAGTACCTAAAAAGGGTAGATAAGAGCTGTACATGTTTGACAATGGACCATCATCACCCAAAGCATTATGAGGTTCACAGGAAAACCAGAATATGAAACAAAGATTCGTTTTCTAGGTACCACAGTGATAGACTTTATTTGTTGATTGACTGTTTTAAATTATCCATTTGAAAGATTGCCCTAAGCATAATCACAGAATTAAAAATAACAAAGTATAGATATTGCAACAAAAAAATCAATGGAAGGAAAATAGTTTCCTTTACCTATTGAATAAAACAGAATGATTTCTCATGATTAATCCAGGACACCAGTGACTGGATTCAGGAGATCAATGTCCTTTATTGGCACACTACAGTTGAAAGGTGTCTGCCTTTTCCCACTCTGTTAAGCCTCCTGCCACTTGCTTATTCCCTGCTGCACCCCCCAGTCTGAGCACTGTCTGCACACGCAAAACTAACATTTGTTGAGGTCTTTCCCTGTGCCGTGCACTGATCTAAGCCCATCATAGGATCCTCCCAGCAATCAATCCTATGAGATAGGTTCTCATATCATCCCCAGATGATGAAGCTGGAGCACAAGAGTTTAAGTGACAAGCCTGCATTCACACAGCTAAGATGTAGCATTCAAGAAATGTAATGCAGGTTCTTGTAAATGAATGAATCAAAGATCATTATTGCGGGGGAGGGATAAATTAGAAGTTTGGGATTAACAGATACACACCACTGTATATAAAATAGATAAACAACAAGGACCTACTGTACAGCACAGGGGACTATATTCAATATCTTGTAATATACATATATATATAAATATCTTTGCCGTATGCCTGAAACTAACACAATATTGTAAATCAGCTATAGTTCAATTTTTTAAAAAAATCATTAAAACAGAGCTCATACGCCCTGACTACCAGACTAACTGAACCATGTTTTCAGCAGAACAGATCAAGCACACATGTTAATTTGGTCCTTACCCGCTGAACAGTTACTGCAGAAATCCTGCAATGATCTTGTCCTCTCGAAATTCATGACCAACAGCACAGTAGCCACTATGTTGTAATAGCAATTTCCCATGATGAAATCCTGCAGAGACGTATTAGCCAAGCAGATTCCAAAAGAATTTTAATCAAAGTAGCTGGTTTCACATGTACCACTCTGCAAAAGGTGAAAGTTTCCTAGGATGAGGTGGTTTCTCCTTTCAGAATTACCTACAGTTCAGCTATCATCTGTACAATTCTACACGATCATAACTCAGGGTTTGCAGGAAAAATTAATGATGGAATACCATGGAAAAGGTAGCAAATTCATAGAAACTTCTAGGATAAGAGAAGCATGACTCAACACATAGCTTTCTGTAGATTTGCCAAAGTCTAAGAGTGTACTTTCCAACATGTTTTGCTGAAATGCAGAAATAACAATAGCAAGAACTTTGGGGGACTTTCATAGATATTTAGTATTAGCTTCTAGATTTCAACAATGCCTGTGGCTTGCTGCCCCTGAAATATAGTCCTTAAAGAGAGAATCTGTCAGGGGCATCCAACAGTTCAGCTCAGTGAGAAGACATCTCATTATTACTATTCTCCCTTTGTCCAAACAGCATGTGGAATTTCAACACCTAGTTGCTAAAATGTTGAAACACCTCCTTGGTCAACTCATTATCACATTTTCTTAATAGACATGTATCTGCTCATTTTGAGATTTAAAGCTCATCTAGTCAGAAAACTAAAGAGTCCAACAATCTCTATAGGCCAGGTTCTTGATCCTTATTTAACGGGCTATGGAATAAAAGTTATTAGAAATTAGGAGGGAAAAGGTCTAGAAATGTACAAAGGGAACAAAGCTTCATCCTCATCCCTCCTCGCTTCCCCCCATCTATCTGCCCCAAATGGACAAACCTTGAGATCGCAGGGATGGTGGAGAACTTTCCTACTCCTTGATCTTCAGAGCAGTGAGGTTCTGCAGCTGACAAGGGCTGCAGGTCAAAGACTCAAAGAGGGGAGTTTGGTGACTCACCCGGGGGCGGGGCCTCGTGGGAAATCCCCAGAGACAGCTCTGTGAGGTAGTTCACTTGATATTTGCTGACCTCAAAGTCCCCTAGAGCTTCTGTCCCCACTTAATAACACACTTCATACTAAAAGCAGCCTTCTGCCATTAGGGCATTTTTCAGATGACTTTGGCAAACAGGTTTTGTCACTTAAAGTAGTTCTCCATGTCAAAGCTTTTAAGGCATCCTTAAAATATTTGAGATTTGAAGGATGAAACCCACTTCTACTAAAGAAAGGTCAGAGGCTTCCCTGGTGGCGCAGTGGTTGAGAGTCCGCCTGCCGATGCAGGGGACACGGGTTCGTGCCCTGGTCCGGGAAGATCCCACGTGCCGCGGAGTGGCTGGGCCCGTGAGCCATGGCCACTGAGCCTGCGCGTCCGGAGCCTGTGCTCCACAACCGGAGAGGCCACAGCAGTGAGAGGCCCGCGTACCGCGCAAAAAAAAAAAAAAAAAAGGTCAGCACTCCTGTCAATTACTACCTCTTAACCCTATAATAACAGTGATGCTATAGCTATAACTTATTGACTGCAGCTGATGTACCAGGCATCAGATAAGCGACTTAGTTGCAAATGAACCCTAGGTGTTGATAGGATGTTGAAGATGCGTATGACAGCATTATGCAAATAAGATCATTGAGCTATGAGTCTAGCCAGATTATCAGCAGGACGGGGAGCCAGGATTAGAAACAAAGATGACCTGACTCCTTTTGACTGTGTTCCTTGCTATCTGGGTGAGATGGAGGAAGAAGGAGGAAGAAATGGAGGGGAACTGGAGACAAAGGAAGCATAGAATTTATATGGTGGGTGACTTTATTGGGTGAAGTTAGGATCTGTGAGGGCTTTTAGAAAACCATTATTTCAAATTAAAAAAAAGAAAGAAAGAATAAGAGGAGAGGAAGAGGAGGAGGTTGCTTTCAAGATGCTAAAACTCACCCAGCACTGAATGGCTAGAAGCCCTCAGGAAGATGACCCGGGAGCCAAGAGCCAGAGTGGTTTTCAATAAAACCGATGGTTTTCTATTAGGATCCAAACAGAAGAGTTCTTTTTCCACAGGAGACAGGGTGGCTTTGTCTTGAATTGGGGGATGAAGGGGGAGGGGAGCAAATATTTATTAAACACTTGCTGTGTGCTAAGCACCTTACACATCTCCACGACTCCTATGATGCCATCAACCTCCTTAGAAACTTTCAGTGGCTCCCTGTTATCCACAGAAGAAAACCTGGACCCTATAGTCCAGTATTCAAGGACATCCCAGATCTGACCTGAAGCTGCCTTTAAAAAACAAAACAAAACAAAACATACAGTTCACATAAATATCACCATTTTAAAGGGTACATTTCAGTGGATTTTAGTATTCACTACGTTGTGCAATCATCACCAGTATATAATTTCAAAACATTCTCATTGGTCCGAAAAGAAACCCCATATCCATTAGCAGCCACTCCTCAATCTCCCTCCCCCCAGCTGCCGGTAGCCACTAATCTGCTTTCTGTTTCAATGAATTTGCCAGTTCCGGACATTTCATATACATAGATCATACGACAGCTGGTCTTTCGTATTGGGCTTCTTTGACTTAGCATTATATTTTCAAGGTTCTTCCATGATGTAGTACATATCAGTACTTCATTCCTTTTTTAGGGCTGAATACTATTCCATTCTGTAGATTTACCACATCTTGTTCATCCGTTCATCAGCTGATGGACATATGGGTCGTTGCCACTTTTTGACTATTACGAATAACACTGCTATGAAGATATGTGTACAAGTTTTTGTACGAACGTATGTTTTCAGTTCTCTTGGGTGTGGAATTGCTCCATTGTGTGGTCAGCCTGTTTCACTTTTTGAGGAATTGCCAGACTGTCTCCCACAGCAGCTGCAGCATTTTACATTCCCACCAGCAATGTACAAGGGTTTCAATTTCTCCACATCCTTGCTACCAGTTGTTGGTTTTCTGTCGGGGTTTTTTTTTAACAACAACAAAAACCTTTTTTATTATAGCCATCCAAGTAGGTGTGAAGTATCTCATTGTGGTTTTGATTTGCTACCCACGCCCCAATTTTATCAACCCTCACCCACACCCCATGTAATGGGAATAGTAGAGTATAGCACACGGTTAAGAGTCCAAGCTTTACTATCAGGCTGATTTGGATTGAATCTAGGCTCTGCCATCACGCAACCTTGGGCAAGTCTCTTCACCTCCCTAAATCTCAGTTTTTCCAACCATACCTTACAGATACAGGAACCCTGTACCCCACCCTCATTTAGTGAGGATTAAATGAAACAATGAATATGAAATGCTTCGTTCAATGCCTGGCACATAGTTCTCAAGAAAATAGTAACTGTTATTATGAGACTTATTATTTCAAAAATTTCCCTCCCCAGCCTCCCACAGTGATTGTCAGTAAAGCAACCAGGGCAAGTAGCAAGAGAGAAGGAGAAAAATGCATGGGCTATCTACAGAATTTATTCCCCAATTCTGAGCATCATCTGAGAGTCATTCTCCCTGTGATAATTGTGGGATCCCCTCCACCAACTTCAGCAGAGTTGGCCGAATAGAGGAGCATCACGCCATAGAAACCACACAGCTGCTAATTTCCTAGCACTTTCAGTGTCACCATCTAACCTCATTTAACTGTGGGACTCTGGGTTTAACATGACAGCATGACATTTAACTGGACTATATTTTTATTTCACTTACTGCTACTTGCTAATTTACATTTTGGATATTCTGTGGGCAGAGGTATGACCTCCCCTGAAAGTGATGTGTGTCCTTTCCTAGCACAGTAATTAGCTCACCTTTTGAAGCGGGGTCAATGACATAAGAGTCTTTACTGAGCTAAAAGGTTCTCAAGATTAGTTTTACCAGCCTATGGTTAAACAAAATCAGCCACTTCAGAATGATTCTACCAGAGGTTGCGCACAGCCTCATTCAGCTGTGTGAAGAGTTTTATAATGTTCACTTTTCTGCATTTTATTTGATAAAATCATGATAAGAAGCTAAGGCAAATTCTATTGCTAACTAGATGCACATGATATTCAAGCTAGCCAAAGCTGTAATACTCTTTTAGTACAATTTTCATTTGCTTTAGAATATCAATACATATCACATTGCTTTATCCATTTTAGTCTTCTAAACAGTCAAAGGCCACAAAAAAACTCACCTCTTCTAAAAAGTCTTCCCAAACTAAACAGAGATAGACCCAACAAAACATCAACACTTTAGCCGTATCAGCAATAATCTTAGTTCCATCACATTCTGAACATCTCGCTCTAAGCCAAGGAAGAGATTTTGTTTTAACGTGACTGGCTGTGGGTCTAAGATTGAAGGTCTTGAGTGAGTATAGCTTGAGGTTAAACAGCATGAAGGCTCAACTACTCTAAATAAGATAAAGACAATACTTAGACAGGGAAACAGCCCCTCAAAATAAGCTTCCTGTAAAGTATGCTCCTTTCCTGCCAGCACACACCTTAGAGGTAATCTCACCCATGGAATGTTCACTACCTACATTTGTTATTTCCCCCAAAATGGATTCATTCAAGATGCAGTGTCCTTACCCCTCCCCCAAGCATCTATCCATCCAGCCATCCAGGTAGCAGTTGCTGTTAGGGATGGTGGATGCTTGTGATGCCAATGGGAGTCCTGACACATGGGAAGGAAGAAACTAAAAAGGAATTGGAAAAAGGAATGAGTGAGAAATCAGAGAAGAGGAAGGAGGTAGAGTGGGGCAGAGAAGGAAGCATATACTGTAAGGAAAAGTGGAATGTTAGCAGCCATCCAATTTGCTCACTTTTCCTCCCTCTTCACACTTTCTCTGTGTGATATCCACATCTATGTTAGTGACTCATAGATCTGTACCTCCAACTTCAGACCACCTCCAATCCTGCAGCTCCCAGGGCAAGAGGGCAAATGGAGGCCCGCATAGCCTATGTCCGGATATTCAGAAGTTACACATCAAGGTAAATACACTGTTAAATAAACTCCATTCTACCCAGGGCAGGGCCCCACAAATCAAACACACACAATGAACACACGGTGCCTCTGATCGGGGGTCTGGTGCTTTATGCTGGCATAGAGAATACATAATGCTACCAACAGTTCTATTGCCCTCGGAGATAACACTGTCTGTCCCCAGGTCAACTCCTCCCCACAGCTCTTTTCTACATCCTGAAATGCAAGGTGACGGGGTCTCTGTGCTTTTTTACTGCCAAACAGAGCAGCCTTGCCTTGGAGCACAGCGAGCATGAGCCACAGAAGTAGGGGGCTGGGAAAAGGCAAATCAAGTAATCAAATCCTGGAACTTCCATGGTGACACAGTGGTTAAGAATCCGCCTGCCAATGCAGGGCACACGGGTTCGATCCCTGGTCCAGGAAGATCCCACATGCCGTGGAGCAACTAGGCCCGTGCACCACAACTACTGAGCCCACGCTCTAGAACACACAAGCCACAACTACTGAGCCCACGTGCCACAACTACTGAAGCCCGTGTGCCTAGAGCAGCCCATGCTCTGCAACAAGAGAAGCCAGGGCAATGAGAAGCCTGCGCACCACAACAAAGAGCAGCCCCCTCGCGGATTGATTCAAGATGGTGGAGTAGAAGGATGTGCACTCACTCCCTCTTGTAAGAGCACCAGAATCACAACTAACTGCTGAACAATCACTGACAGGAAGATAGTGGAACTCACCAAAAAAGATACCCCACATCCAAAGAAAAAGGAGAAGCCACAATGAGATGGTAGGAGGGGCTCAGTCACAATAAAATCAAATCCCATAACTGCTGGGTAGGTGACTCAAACTGGAGAACACTTATACCACAGAAGTCCCCCAACTGCAGTGAAGGTTCTGAACCCCATGTCAGGCTTCCCAACCTGGGAGTCCGGCAACAGGATGAGGAATTCCTAGAGGATCAGACTTTGAAGACCAGTGGGACTTGATTGCAGGACTTTGACAGGACTGGGGAAACAGAGACTCCACTCCTGGAGGGCACACACAAAGTAGTATGTGAATCGGGACCCAGGGGAAGGAGCAGTGATCCCATTGGAGACTGAACCAGACCTACCTGCTAGTGTTGGAGGGTCTCCTGCAGAGGTGGGGGGTGGCTGTGGCTCACCATGGGGACAAGGACACTGGCAGCAGAAGTTCTGGGAAGTACTCCTTGGCGTGAGCCCTTCCAGTGTGCGCCATTAGCCCCACCAAAGAGCCGGGTAGGCTCCAGTGTTGGGTCACCTCAGGCCAAACAACCAACAGGGAGGGAACCCAGCCCCACCCATCATCAGAGAAGTGGATTAAAGTTTTACAGAGCTCTGCCCACCAGAGCAACAGTCACCTATACCCACCACCAGTCCCTCCCATCAGGAAGCTTGCACAAGCCTCTTAGATAGCCTCATCCACCAGAGGGCAGACAGAAGAAGCAAGAAGAACTACAATTCTGCAGCCTGTGGAAGGAAAACCACATTCACAGAAAGATAGACAAAATGAAAAGGCAGAGGACTTTGTACCAGATGAAGGAACAAGATAAAACCCCAGAAAAACAACTAAATGAAGTGGAGATAGGCAACCTTCCAGAAAAAGAATTCAGAATAATGATAGTGAAGATGATCCAGGACCTCAGAAACAGAATGGAGGCAAAGGACTTCCCTGGTGATGCAGTGGTTAAGAATCCGTCTGCCAATGCAGGGGGCACGGGTTCGAGTCCTGGTACAGGAAGATCCCACAGGCCGCAGAGCAACGAACCCTGTGCACCACAGCTACTGAGCCTGCACTCTGGAGCCCTCGAGCCACAACTACTGAGCCCATGTGCCACAACTACTGAGCCCACAAGCCTAGAGCCTTTGCACCATAACAAGAGAAGCCACCGCAGTAGGAAGCCCATGCACTGCAACCAAGTTGGCCCCCACTCACCGCAACTAGAGAAAGCCTGTGCACAGCGACGAACACACAACGCAGCCAAAAATAAAAAAATTAAAAGAATGGAGGCAAAGATCGAGAAGATGCAAGGAATGTTTAAAAAGACCTAGAAGAATTAAAGAACAAGCACCTAGAAGAATGAAAGAACAAACAAACAGAGATGAATAGTACAATAACTGAAATGAAAAATACACTAGAAGGAATCAATAGCAGAATAACTGAGACAGAAGAATGGATAAGTGACCTGGAAGAGAGAATGGTGGAATTCACTGCCATAGAACAGAATAAAGAAAAAAGAATGAAAAGAAATGAAGACAGACTAAGAGACCTTTGGGACAACATTAAACGCAACAACATTCGCATTATAGGTGTCCCAGAAGGAGAAGAGAGAGAGAAAGGACCAGAGAAAATATTTCAAGAGATTATAGTCAAAAACTTCCCTAACATGGGAAAGGAAGTAGCCACCCAAGGCCAGGAAGTGCAGAGAGTCCCATACAGGATAAACCCAATGAGAAACATGCCAAGACACATAGTAATCAAATTGGCAAAAATTAAAGACAAAGAAAAATTATTGAAAGCAGCAAGGGAACAGGATAAATAACATACAAGGGAACTCCCATAAGGTTAACAGTTGATTTCTCAGCAGAAACTCTACAAACCAGAAGGGAGTGGCATGATATACTTAAAGTGATGAAAGGGAAGAACCTACAACCAAGATTACTCAACCCAGCAAGGATCTCATTCAGATTTGATGGAGAAATCAAAAGCTTTACAGATAAGCAAAAGCTAAGAATTCAGCACCACCAAACCAGCTCTATAACAAATGCTAAAGGAACTTCTCCAAGTGGGAAACACAAGAGAAGAATAGGACCTACAAAAACAAACCAAAAACAGTTAAGAAAATGGTCATAGGAACATACATATCGATAATTACCTTAAATGTGAATGGATTAAATGCTCCAACCAAACAACACAGGCTTGCTGAATGGATACAAAAACAAGAACCGTCTATATGCTGTCTACAAGAAACCCACATCAGACCTAGGGATACATACAGACTGAAAGTGAGGGGATGGAAAAAGATATTCCATGCAAATAGAAATCCAAAGAAAGCTGGAGTAGCAGTACTCATATCAGATAAAATAGATTTTAAAATAAAGAATCTTACAAGAGACAAGGAAGAACACTACATAATGATCAAAGGATCAATCCAAGAAGAAGATATAACAATTATAAATATACATACACCCAACATAGGAGCACCTCAATACATAAGGTAACTGCTAAGAGCTGTAAAAGAGAAAATCAACAGTAACACAATAATACTGGAGGACTTTAACATCTCACTTACACCAATGGACAGATCATCCGAAATGAAAATAAATAAGGAAACAGAAACTTTAAATGACACAATAGACCACATAGATTTAATTGATATTTATAGGACATTCCATCCAAAAACAGCAGATTACACTTTCTTCTCAAGTGCGCATGGAACATTCTCCAGGATAGATCACATCTTGGGTCACAAATCAAGCCCAGTAAATTTAAGAAAATTGAAATCATATCAAGCATCTTCTCTGATCCCAGCGCTATGAGATTAGAAATCAATTACAGGGGAAAAAACGTAAAAAACACAAGCACATGGAGGCTAAACAATACATTACTAAATAACCAAGACATCACTGAAGAAATCAAAGAGGAAATCAAAAAATACCTAGAGACAAATGACAATGAAAACATGATGATCCTAAATCTATGGGATGCAGCAAAAGCAGCTCTAAGAGGGATGTGTATAGCTATACAAGCCTACCTCAAGAAACAAGAAAACTCTCAAATAAACAATCTAACCTTACACCTAAAGGAACTAGAGAAAGAAGAACAAACAAAACCCAAAGTTGGCAGAAGGAAAGAAATCATAAAGATCAGAGCAGAAATAAATGAAATAGAAACAAAGAAAACAACAGCAAAGATCAATAAAACTAAAAGCTGGTTCTTTGAGACGATAAACAAAATTGATAAACCATTAGCCAGACTCATCAAGAAAAAGAGAGAGAGGACTCAAATCAATAAAATTAGAAATGAAAAAGGAGAAGTTACAAGAGACACCACAGAAATACAAAGCATCCTAAGAGACTACTACAAGCAACTCTATGCCAATAAAATGGATAACCTGGAAGAAATGGACAAATTCTTAGAAAGGTATAACCTTCCAAGACTGAACCAGGAATAAATAAAAATATGAACAGACCAATCACAAGGAGTGAAGTTGAAGCTGTGATTAAAAATCTTCCAACAAACAAAAGTCCAGGACCAGGTGGCTTCACAGGTGAATTCTATCAAACATTTAGAGAAGAGCTAACACCCATCCTTCTCAAACTCTTCCAAAAAATTGCAGAGGAAGGAACACTCCCAAACTCATTCTACGAGGTCACCATCACCCTGATACCAAAACCAGACAAAGATGTCACAAAAAAAGAAAATTACAGACCAATATCACTGATGAATATAGATGCAAAAATCCTCAACAAAATACTAGCAGACAGAATCCAACAGCACATTAAAAGGATCATACACCATGATCAAGTGGGATTTATCCCAGGGATGCAAGGATTCTTCAATATATGCAAATCAATCAATGTGATACACCATATTAACAAATGGAAGAATAAAAACCATACGATCATCTCAATAGAGGCAGAAAAAGCTTTTGACAAAATTCAACATCAATTTATGATAAAAACTCTCCAGAAAGTGGAGTGGGCATAGAGGGAACCTACCTCAACATATTAAAGGCCATATATGAGAAACACACAGCAGACATCATTCTCAATGGTGAAAAACTGAAAGCATTTCCTCTAAGATCAGGAACGAGAGAAGGATGTCCACTCTCACCACTATTATTCAACATAGTTTTGGAAGTCCTAGCCATGGCAATCAGAGAAGAAAAAGAAAAAAAAGAAATACAAATTGGAAAAGAAGAAGTAAATCTGTCACTGTTTGCAGATGACATGATACTTTACATAGAGAATCCTAAAGATGCCACCAGAAAACTGATAGAGCTAATCAATGAATTTGGCAAAGTTGCAGGATACAAAATTAATGCACAGAAATCTCTTACATTCCTATACACTAACGATGAAAAATCTGAAAGAGAAATTAAGGAAACACTCTCATGTACCACTGCAACAAAAAGAATAAAATACCTAGGAATAAACCTATCTAGGGAGACCAAAGACCTGTATGCAGAAAACTATAAGACACTGATGAAAGAAATTAAAGATGATACCAACAGATGGAGAGATATATTATGTTCTTGGATTGGAAGAATGAATATTGTGGAAATGACTCTACTACCCAAAGCAATCTACAGATTCAGTGCAATCCCTATCAAATCACCAATGGCATTTTTTATGGAACTAGAATAAAAAATCTTAAAATTTGTATGGAGACACAAAAGACCCTGAATAGCCAAAGCGGTCTTGAGGGCAAAAAACGGAGCTGGAGGAATCAGACTCCCTGACTTCAGACTATACTACAAAGCTACAGTAATCAAGACAATATGGTACTGGCACAAAAACAGAAATACAGATCAATGTAGCAAGATGGAAAGCCCAGAGATAAACCCACACACCTATGGTCAACTAATCTAGGACAAAGGAGGCAAGGATATACAAAGGAGAAAAGACAGTCTCTTCAATAAGTGGTGCTGGGAAAATTGGACAGCTATATGTAAAAGAATGAAATTAGAACACTCCCTAACACCATACACAAAAATAAACTCAAAATGGATTAGAGACCTAAATGTAAGACCAGACACTATAAAACTCTTAGAGGAAAACATAGGAAGAACACACTTTGATATAAATCACAGCAAGATCTTTTTTGACCCACCTCCTAGAGTAATGGAAACAAAAACAAAAATAAAGAAATGGGACCTCATGAAACTTCAAAGCTTTTGCACAGCAAAGGAAGCCATAAGCAAGACAAAAATATAACCCTCAAAATGGGAGAAAACATTTGCAAACGAATCAACAGACAAAGGATTAATCTCCAAATTATATAAACAGCTCATGCAGCTCAATATTTAAAGAACAAACAACCCAATCCAAAAATGGGCAGAAGACCTAAATAGACATTTCTCCAAAGAAGACATACAGGTGGCCAAAAACACATGAAAAGCTGCTCAACATTTCTAATTATTAGAGAAATGCAAATCAAAACTACAATGAGGTATCCCCTCACACCAGTTAGAATGGGCATCATCAGTAAATCTACAAACAACAAATGCTGGAGAGGGTGTGGAGAAATGGAACCCTCTTGCACTGTTCGTGGGAGTGTAAATTTATATAGCCACTGTGGAGAGCAGTATGGAGGTTCCTTAAAAAACTAAAAATAGGGCTTTCCTGGTGGTGCAGTGGCAAAGAATCCGCCTGCCAATGCAGGGGACACGGGTTCGAGGCCTGGTCCAGGAAGATCCCACATGCCGCGGGGCAAGTAAGCCCGTGCGCCACTACTACTGAGCCTGCGCTGTAGAGCCCGCAAGCCACAACTACTGAGCCCGTGTGCCACAAGTACTGAAGCCCGCGCTCCTAGAACCCGTTGTCCACAACAAAGAGAAGCCACCGCAATGAGAAGCCCATGCACCGCAATGAAGAGCCAACGCAGCCAAAAATAAATAAATAAATTTTAAAAAACCCCAAAAACTAAAAGTAGAATTACCATATGACCCAGCAATCCCAATACTGGGCATATACCCAGAGAAAACCATAATTCAAAAAGACAGGGCTTCCCTGTTGGCGTAGTGGTTGAGAGTCCACCTGCCGATGCAGGGGATGCGGGTTCGTGCCCCGGTCCGGGAAGATCCCACATGCCGTGGAGCAGCTGGGCCCGTGAGCCATGGCCGCTGAGTTGCGCGTCTGGAGCCTGTGCTCCGCAACAGGAGAGGCCACAACAGTGAGAGGCCCGCGTACCGCAAAAAAAAAAAAAAAAAAAAAAAAAGACACATGCACCCCAATGTTCACAGCAGCACTATTTACAATAGCCAGGTCATGGAAGCAACCTAAATGCCCATCTGCAGATGAATGTATAGAAGATGTGGCACATATATACAATGGATTATTACTCAGCCATAAAAAGGAACAAAATGGGTCATTTATAGAGACGTGGATGGATCTAGAGACTGTCATACAGAGTGAAGTAAGTCAGAAAGAGAAAAACAAATATCGTATACTAACACATATATGTGGAACCTAGAAAAATGGTACAGATGAACCGGTTTGCAGGGCAGAAATTGAGACACAGATGTAGAGAACAAACGTATGGACACCAGGGGGGAAAGTGGCAGGGGTGCTAGTGGTGGGATGAACTGGGAGATTGGGATTGACATGTATACACTAATATGTATAAAATGGATAACGAATAAGAACCTGTTGTATAAAAAAATAAATAAAATAAAATTCAAAATGAAAAAAAGAGTATCCCCCTCTTGCCACAACTAGAGAAAGTCTGCACGCAGCAATGAAGACCCAATGCAGCCAAAAAAAAAAAAACCTGGAAAAAATAAAAATCAACATGAGATTTTAAAAAAAAATTAATCAAATCCCTCTCAGAGGCCTAGGATGCGATAAATTCTTGCATAATCTGTTATTATGCAGGAACATTCTGGAAACTGTAGCTTCCCAGGAGTCCCAAGTGTCTATTATCTTGATGCTACTTATGCTCCCTTTTGTGGTTTTGGAAGTCCTTGCGAATTACCATGGAATTCAAAATAGTTGCACAAGAAATCTGAGGAAGGCTTTGCAATATTAAATGATTCATCTGACTGTTAAATCTCCACATATGTAGGAAGTAGCATGAGAACTGTAATAGTGGTTCTTTACAGGAATTAACTAGAGGGACATTGAACCCCAGAATGGCAAACAGTTTTAATTTTTATAAAAGTATTTAATAAAATTTAATTAAATTTCACAAAATAAAAAGGTCAGATATATTTAAACAAACTAGATATTTGATTTTTATCAAGTATACTATTTTAATTTTATAGATAATTTTGAAACTTTCAGAAGAAAAATACTTTTTTTCTGGCTGCACCATGCAGCTTGCGGGATCTTAGTTCCCCCACCCGGGATTGAACCTGCACCCTCAGCAGTGAAAGTGTGGAGTCCTAACCACTGGACCGCCAGGGAAGTCCCAGAAAAATAACTTTAAAACAACATGAAAAAATTTTCACTTAATTTAATTTAATATTATGGACCAAATATATACTAATTTATGAATTGTGTGTCTTTACCACCCATGCAAACATTTCTAGGCCATCAAAGAACGTAGACACCTGTAATAATTAAATCCAGTCATCTTTGATATTTTCGTACCTTTGTCACATAAAAGCAATTTTTTTTTATTTTGTTATTTTGAAGATTTCTCTGTTGAAGTGGAAAAGAACACATTCAACACTGGCTGGGTTGGCCACTTATTTAGATGTAGGGTGTATGAGCTCCATTTCTACACTTGCTCAAGGCCCACAAGTGGTAGTGAATGTGTTGAGAGGCACATAGTAGGCAGTCAAGAAACCTTTCTTGAATGAATGGAGTGATTGAATGAATGAGTGAATGAATCAATGAACAACTCCAGTCTCAGAGTCTGCCTACTTCTTCACGACCTAAAGTTTTACTTCTCCCCCTCTTCCTTGGGAAATCGTTCTGGTGTGTAAACCCCAGCCAAAGCTGTACAGTTTTCCTTTCTCACATTTGCTTTTCTGCAAATGGCTCACATTTACTGAGGGTTTACTACCTGCGAGGCACTGCTTTATGTTTACATAGTCCCCTAAATTATACCTCACAGCACCCTTCATCCCTAGGGCACGAGAAGCTGGGTAGCCTGCCCAGTGTCCCCTGGCTGGAAAGGAACCGAGAAAGGGTTCAAACTCGGCTGTTTGGCTCTGCAGCCCATGCTCCTATCGAGGACTCTTAACCTTTAATCTTGTAGACCTGACGCTTGTGGTGTCCCACAGAATGATGTTCTTAAGTTTGTAAATATAATACAAAGGATTACAAAGGAGACCGATTGTATTGAAATATACTTACCAGATATTTAAAAACCGATCTGTGATGTAGTAATACATGGACTTCTTCATGATCACGTACCTTCAGATTCACCTTTGGGTAAATGGTATTTGGGGATATCTGCAAGAGCCGTAATGTGATATGGAAACTAATTTCTATTGGTGCAACACCACGGGTACTGTTTCTTTGTCTATGTTTGTGAATTTTTTAATTCAAAATTGAAGGCTAGGGCTTCCCTGGTGGCGCAGTGGTTGAGAGGCCGCCTGCCGCTGCAGGGGACACGGGTTTGTGCCCCGGTCCGGGAAGGTCCCACATGCCGCGGAGCGGCTGGGCCCATGAGCCATGGCCGCTGAGCCTGCGCGTCCGGAGCCTGTGCTCCGCAACGGGAGAGGCCACGACAGTGAGAGGCCCGCGTACCGCAAAAAAAAAAAAAAAAATTGAAGCCTAGGTTTCCATTAGAGATTAGTGAAAATGAAAGATGTAGTTGTCCCCATCCAAATTCACACACCCCTGAACTTTGTGCCCCTTGGGCATCTGCAGAGCTCCACATCACAACCCCTGTACCAAGTCCCTTTGTTGCCTTTCAGGCCAAGATAAATGTCTTGTTTTGAGACAGGTACTCAAAGCTTAAATAGGTTTAGCTCTGGGAATCTGCTCTGACTCTAAGAAGAGCCATTTGCACTTTATTTTTTTCAAATCCTTCCATGAAATCCTGTCACTGTATCTCAAGGCAAAAACTTTAACTATACAATTTCTAGCCCTCATCTTCTTCAACAAGATGGTATATCTTTATGGCATATCATTTTCTCTGTTCCTCTCCTGTGATCCCATCACCACTGAATTTAAACAGATTGCAACTATTGATAAATAAATGTTTTCTAATCTTAATAATAGTAAATACTTACGGGTGGCTTCCTGCATTGCAGTAGTGTTTCAGCACATTATTTTATGTAGCCTCTTACCAATTCTAGGAGGTAAGAACTAATGTAACTCTTCTAATGCTAAAGAAACAGAAGCTGAGAGAGTTCAAGTAACAGCCAAGTATTAATGGCAGCATTTGAGTATTTATTCTAGGCCAATGTTCTAGCTCTGTCTTTATAAACTCTTTTAATCCTTATGAGAACACTTTGAAGTTATCCCTGTTCTATAGGTGGGGAACCCAAGGCATGAAGGATAAGTAATTTGCTCAGGATCACTTAGCTAGCATGGGGCAGATCTGGGCTGGACCCCAGACAGGCCACACTCAGAGCAAATATCAATACTTTCCCACCACTCATGCTGCCACATTTAAGGAACGAGGAAGCCAGGGATGGAATGAAGTCTCATTCCAAGGTTGCCTTAACATTTGGCCACCGGTTGTGACTAACTCAGGAACTGCCCGTAATGGAACTACTCATTCCTGTGAATGAATAAAAAGATGTGTTGACTCAGCAACCAAGACTGAGACAGTCAACTCAGTGGTTTGAGAGCTGAGTCGAAAACCACAATCTCATATACGTGAATGATTGCCAAGAAACTGACAGTTTAAACTTTGAGAAGTGTTACAAAGAGTGGAATCAATAGCCCATAGTAGCCACTTTTTAGATAGAGCCAAACCGAAATAATAATAGTAACAAAATTCAAAAATTTTTTAAAGTTAAGAGCTTGTCATCAAAAACTATTAAGTAAACAAGTGTTCTGTATTTTTAAATTCTGCTGGAGAGAGTTGCCATGAGCCACTAAGGGTTGGGCTGCAAATGACAACTGTTGCCACAGCAATATCACTCCAACAAGCAACGTGACCTTGAAGTTTATGACTTAGAGCTAAAGGTCAAGTTCTGCCTGTAGGGTATTGGCTCCCTGCCCCTAGCGTTCCCTTTAGCCATGGGGAAGGTAGGGGTTTTAAAATGTATCTGATTATCTCATACACTCAACTTTTGTCAACTAACATTCAAATATTTTTCCTGCAAATAAAAAGGACAACATCAGGAGATGGATTTTGTTTCCTTCCTAAATTTATTTTTATAATTTTTATTGGAGTATAATTGATTTAAAATGTTGTGTTAGGGACTTCTCTGGTGGCACAGGGGTCGAGAATCCACCTGCCGATGCAGGGGACACGGGTTCGATCCCTGGTCTGGAAAGATCCCACGTGCCGCGGAGCAACTAAGACTGTGGGCCACAACTACTGAGCCTGCACTCTAGAGCCCACGAGCCACAAATACTGAGCCCGTGTGCCACAACTACTGAAGCCCGCATGCCTAGAGCCCGTGCTCCACAACAAAGAGAAGCCTCCACAATGAGAAGCCTGCACACCCCAACAAAGAGTAGCTCCCGCTCGCCCCAAAGAGAAAGCCCGCGCAAGTAACAAAGACCCAACACAGCCAAAAAACAAAAAAATGTTGTGCTAGTTTCTGCTATACAACAAAATGAATGAATTAAACATACACAGATATCCACTCTTTAATAGATTCTTTTTCCATATAGATCATTGCAGAGTATTGAGGAGTTCCCTGTGTCATACAGTAGGTCCTTATTAGTTATCTATTTTATGTATAGTAATGTACATATGTCCATCCCAATCTCCCAGTTTATCCCTCCCCCCCCTTCTCCCTGGTAACCATAAATTTGTTTTCTACATCTGTGACTCTATTTCTGTTTTCTACATAAGTTAATTTGTACCATTTTTTTAGATTCCACATGTGATATCATAGATCTTTCTCTGTCTGACTTATTTCACTCAGTATGACAATCTCTAGGTTGGCCCATGTTTCTGCAAATGACATTATTATTATATTTTGTTCTTTTTTATGGCTGAGTAATATTCCCTGGTGGTCCAGTAGTTAGGACTCCATGCTTTCATTGCCGAGGGTATGGGTTCAGTCCCTGGTCAGGGAACTAAGATCCTGCAAACAGCGCAGCATGGCCAATAAATAAATAAATAAATCAAAAGCGCATTCCCTCCGAACTTTTTTTTTTTTTTTTGTGGTACGTGGGCCTCTCACTGTTGTGGCCTCTCCCGTTGCGGAACACAGGCTCCGGACGTGCAGGCTCAGTGGCCATGGCTCATGGGCCCAGCCGCTCTGCGGCATGTGGGATCTTCCCGGACCAGGGCACGAACCCACGTCCCCTGCATCGGCAGGCGGACTCTCAACCACTGCGCCACCAGGGAAGCCCCCTCCGAACTTTTTAAGAGCAATCGGTATTATCTACCAAATAATTCCACTCACTGGAGTGATGTCAATCCATTTCTTCCTCCAAGAAATCTACCTCCTCGTCTTCTGGGTTTCCATTCTAATGGAAGATCCCTGCATTAACCATTGGTTTTCACTAAGATTTTTTTCAGTGAAATGTCGCCGCACTAAATAACAGTTCCAACGTATGTGTGTGCAAACTGTGAATACTTTATATATGCCTACTGGGTCTATCCCATCCAAGCCATCTCCAAGTTTCCTTGTTACTGTCGTTATTCTCCATCCCTTATCGATTTAATAAATTCAATCCAACAAGCATTTCTTGAATGTCTAATGTAAGTGTGTCATGATCTAACCCCCTACCTTCTCCTGCTTTAAGTCCCACCACTCCCCTCTGGTCTGACTCCCTTGCTGTTTTTTAACATACTAAACACACTTCTGCTTCAGGGCCTTTACGCTGCTCCCTCATCTAAAATCTCTTCCTCCTGCTTTCTATATGACTTCATTTTACTCAGGTTTCCTCCTCAGGAAAAAAAAAAAAAAAAAGGCTTCCTTGACCACTCTCTATTCCCTGTCATTCTCCATCTCCTTTGGAGGACATTGTTTTTTCACTGCTGTGTTCATGGCACCCAGAGTAGGACTGTGCACGTGACAGGCCCTCAGTAAGTGCTTCTTGAATGAGTTTTGCTGTTTTGTGAGGCATAGAAAGATAAGGAACCATCCCAATAGCTTTTACAACCTAGAGAGGGAGGAAGAAGTTTATGCACATTAGGTAAGGCCACACAGCCTTATAGATTCTATATTAGGAGGACAAAGTACTATGGGAATATAGAGAAAGTTTCCTGGAGGGATTGGCACTGCGACTGGGTTTTGCAGGATGGATAATGCATTGAAAGTATAGTACAGAAGCATAGGGGCATTCCAGTTAAGAGGGAGAAGCATGAAGCTTGAAGAAGGCAAATACAGGGTATGTTCAAGGAACAGATAAAGTGAGCGAGGGAGAGTAAGAGGTCAGAATGTGGCAGATCAGGCAGAAAAGAAGTTTGAACCACAGTGTGGAGGGATTTGAATGTCATTGGCAAACCTCCTATTGATTTTAATCCCCTACATAGCGGCGCACTGCCAGTCCGCAGATCCACAGAATGTTGCAGACATGCAAAAGGTCTCCAGGTTCTCACCCTGGTGCAGCCACAGTTTAACAATCTGTGGAGTACGTGGGCCTCAAGAAAAGAAAGGGATACAAGATGCAGTCAACAGGTAGGGAGTCAGGAAAGTTCTGCTAGGTTCAAATGTGTGTTGCTGGGTGGAATGTTGATTACTTTGCACGTTGAGAGAAACGTTGGCATAGCTCCTGGATTATATGAAGACATTACTGAAGCAGAACTAAAGAACTACAACAGGAAATAACAAAAAGGGACTCAACATTTCAATTCCTTTGAGCTTGGCGTTTTAGGTAAGAGAGATCTAGGGCCTCACCAAGCTACGGACAGGCATTACTATTCACATTTTATAACTGAAAAGGGTTTTTTAAAGCTTTGATAAGCCATATTGAAACCCTAATCAGATCTTACTCTACTTCCAGAAATAAGGTGCCAGTAAGAGCAGAGCACAGCAGCAGCTGTTTTCCGGGAGAAATGAGAAACAAAAAACGGAGCCCACGGCAGAGCCTTGTTTTCCCACAGGGCTCTGCAGGTTTTCCAATAAGTTATCAATGAGGTGATGAATACACAGGATGCTGCAGAGCCTGGGTTTTGATTCTTCAAAACACCCATGGCTCCAGAGACCGGGGACAGGGTCAATGTCGTTCCCTCGCGCATCCACCGCCCTCTGCCACCAATCGGCCACCGGAGCCAATCTGGGACGAGGAGGTGGGGAGCGTCGATTTCCTGCCTCCCCCTCCCAGAGCGCAACCTTCCCCAGAAGTCCGCAAGGTCTTTAAGGGGCAGCGACCCCAACGTGACTGGCCGCGTGGTTCAGGGCCCGTTCTCGCCGCCCACAAGGAGTGGGCCTGAGGGGTCACGTCGCGCAGCTGCTAGAGCTGGCCATGAACTCACAGCGTCCCACCACCGAGCCGCGTGCCGCCCCCGCCTCCTCGCGCCCGACCCGCCCCGACCCGCCCACTGCGGTGCGGCTCAACCAATCCAGGCGCAGCACGACCAGGCCGACGGAAGTGGGTCTGACGTCACTGCGGGTCAGCCGGCCCGTTTCCGGCGCTCGGCTGGCCGTGGGAGTTGTGCGTCGTGGCCCGCGGCTGGGGGGGCTTTTCACACGGGGTGGGAGCAGAGGCGAAGGTATCCTTCGGGCCCTCACAGACCTCGGTGTCAGAATTTCCCCCTTTGAGCCAGCGCTGCTTCAAATGTCAGGGCTCGCCCACTCTTCTCCGGTCTCGCCAGCCTAACCTTTTGGGGGCTTGTAGGGGAAATTCGCAGTTCCTGTCGGACCTCTCTAGGGAGTGCCCTGAACCCAGCCTTTACTGGATATTGAAAAAATGCATTTATTTGATGCCACAAATGGGTTCTTTATGCCCAGTAACTGCAATTAGAGCTTCCATCCCCCCAACCTTCCCCCGCCTTTCAGTGAAGAGAAAGCAGGTGAAAATAAAATGACGTGGGAAATAAGATTAAAATAGGAACAAGAAATTGGTTGAAATCACATCGTGAACTTCAGTATTCTACAAATGTAAAGTATTAATCTATAGCCATAGTCAAAGAAAGGAAGGAACGTCTTACAGGGTGAAATCAGGATAACACCTGCAAGAATTAATCAAACACCTGCTATGCGCCAGAGGCTGCAATAGATGCTAGGGATTCAGCAGTGACCAAGACAGGAAGGTCCTATCATGGCGTTCACAGGATTAAAGGGAGACATAATAAATAAGTAAACAAAAGATAAGAAAATGCTGAATAAGTGCTATCAATGAAATAAAAGGATACATTCATAGAAAGTGAGTGTTATTAAGCAAGATGTAAGTGACCCATGAAAAAATAATAAATAACCTGGCAGCAGCTTCTTTGCTATTTATTGTGATATGGCTACTTCCAGGAAGTTGCTTTGTAGAACCAGTATCAGAAGGGCCATGGTTGGCTGTTGGCTAATGTAGGGGCCGCAAAAACTTTACCTTCTTAAGGCCTCTGGCTGGACCTGAGAATTAAATTGACATTAAGATTTAGAAAAAGCATGCAAATTAATATAAACTTTACCATGACCTGGGAGATTTTGTAAGGAATTGGAAGACCCAAAGAAGAAATAAAACCCAGGTGTATATACACTGGGTTGAGCAAAAAGTGGGAATTGTGGGAAAGTAGAAGAAAATGGGGGAAATTAGAGGAAGTTGAGAGTTATTTTAACAAAGTCTCTTTGTACAAATTCTAACAGACCCTTCTCCCTCTCTGGTGATAAGAATGTTTCTTTCTTCTTGGTATAGGGAGGGAAGTTCCTACATAAGAGCGTCATTTGCTTTGGGGAAGGAAAAATGGGAATCAGAGTGCTGATTGTTTTTCATATGCCTTTAACTCAAAATAATCGATATGCTGAAGTGGCATACTTGGAGGTGGCACATCCTAAAGTCCTTCACTAACATTAGCAACACCATTTCTCCACTGTTGGATTGTGAGCTCCACAAGGCAGCTCAAGATCTCTTAAATAAATGTTTCAACAGCTGCAAGAAACTGACAATTTTAAGCTCCTCGAAAACAGGGAGAGTCTTTTAGTATGTACTTGCTCCAATGCCTAAAGACTTGTCAAATGTTGAATTAAAAATGCAGTGGATAGGATGGCATTGTTCTACCTGGAAAAAGGGACTGAACTAAGGGATGTCTTCATTTCCAGTACTAGAGCAAGGTTTTTTGGTAAGTGGTTTAATTTTTTGGCTTAGTTTTGTAAATGTGTGATGAGAAATAGGTATGAACTCTAAGGTTGAAAGAGTGTTGAGTTGCTGACTTATTAATAAGTAATATTGATAGAGTCTATGGTGGGTAGAGTGTGAAATCTGGCATCAGAATATCTGAATTGGACCAAGACTCTGCAGAACCTTATACAGTCACTTCACCCCTCTGGACCTCAACCTCTGCATCTGTGAAATGAAAACTATGTTAATACCTGCCAGGAAGTCTATATATAATGTCTAAAACAAACACGTGAGAAATAACAGTATTAGCGTATTGTTTTAAAATAGAGATAATTACCAGAAGAAATCATTTAAAGAGCTGAAAATATTTGCCTCTGGAGAGCAGGGCTGAGGAGTATGAAGGACAGAGTCAGAAGGCTGCTGTTTTTTCCTGATGAGCCTTTGAAGGCAGTCATCAGTGGGCTATCACTGTGCAACAAAATCTGGGTACTGCATTCTGTTCCCTGGGGGGCAGTCTCTTCCTATGGCAAGGCCAAAGTACAAGCGAGCAAACCTAATCCTCAGGTCGGTGCTTTTCAAGGCTTTGATCAGGTCATGTCTGTTAGACAAAGCAAGGACAAACCCAAAGTCAAGGGGCTGCAGGTGGAGAGGAAAGAGGGAATATTTCTGAAAAATAATCCAATCTACCCTAAGTAATAATTTGGGTTTTTAAAACTGTACGTAATGTATTCATTTGGCAAAAATTCACACTGACTCAGGTCCATTTCAGCTCCTGATGGTGATGCAGATGTCTCAGGAGTGTTAACTCAGATTCTTTCTCTCTCTCTTTTACTGAACCTTTGTCTTGCCATTTTTATTCTGTCCTGGTTGTCTCATGCTGTGGCAGGTATGGTTGTCTCCTTACAAGAGTTTACCATGGGCTCTAGAGCAAAACAGCCCGTCTTCTCTTAGTTTTCCTTCTATCCACCTAAATCCCTCCTTGGTTCTTTTTTTTTTAATATATAACGTATTTTTTTTTTTGGCTGCATTGGGTCTTCATTGCTGTGTGCAGGCTTTCTCTAGCTGCAGTGAGCAGGGGCTACTCTTCGTTGCGGTGCTCAGGCTCTAGATGCGCGGGCTTCAGTAGTTGTAGCACACGGGCTCAGTAGTTGTGGCTCTCGGGCTTGGTTGCTCCACGGCATGTGGGATCTTCCCAGACCAGGGCTTGAACCCACGTCCCCTGCATCGGCAGGGGGATTCTTAACCACTGCGCCACCAGGGAAGTCCCTTCCTTTGTTCTTGAAGTGTGTCTGACCACTTGTCTCCTCTCCCTCTTTGTCTCTATTTCCCACACCCCTTCAAAATTAAAAGGGGGCAACTTTTGCCTGCTTTCTTCACAAAGAGCCAAAGGTGAAGTCATTCCAGAACTCCCCAAACATTTTCTTCTTAAAATGCAAAATGATTGGAGGCACTTAAATTTTTTGCATGAGTGCAGTGCTGCATAAATTAATATAGTTACAATTTTTAAAAATTAAATAAAAACCAGTCACCACCATTGTAAGGATAACATGAAATATATGAAAGTGTTCTGCAAATAAAAATGGCGTGTTATTTCTTGAAAAGAAACAGGTTTTTAATATCTAAATCAAAACTTTAAAAACACTGACATTTAAAAATACTGTTTGATCTCATACATTAATGGTGAGAATGCTAAGTGATTCAACTTGTACGGAGTTGCTCAAATTTATTTCCCACTTCTGGGAATTTACCCTCCAGTTATCCTTGCACAAGTAGGACATATGAACATGGTCAGTCAATGCAGTGCTTTTGGCAGAAAACGACTGGAAATAACCTAAGTGTTAACGATAGGGCACCAGTAAATAATCTACGAAACGTGTCCACAATGGCATACTATTTATCCGTGGGGAAAAAAATGAGGAACTTCTTGATGTGGAAAATCTTCAAGATATTCTTAATATGGTAGTGGCAGCAGGTAGGGAAGTGCAGAACAATATAGAGTCTGCTACATTTCTATGAGAAAGAAGGAAAATAATAGTATATATTGGTATTTGCTTGTGCATGCATAAATAATGGAAGGATGCCCAAGAAACTAAGAACATTGTTACCTAGGAGGTGGGAATGGAACTGGATGGGGACCCGGATAGGAGTTGTCTGTTCAGTGTAACCATATCATTTTGGATTCTGAAACCAGTAAAAGTATCACTAACCAGACTTTTAAAAACATAATTTGAGATTGTTGACCTTAAAACAAATAAAATAGTAAGACCTTTAGCTAGCCAAGATGAGTTTACTTGGGAATAGCAGAGGAATTGCAATTCAGGACAAGCCAACTATGGTGAAAACCACAGGCAAGTTCAAGGAGGCCAACGGAAGGTCAGTTTTTACTAGATTCTGAAGGAAATTGGGGAGGGCTGTGGCAGGTTTTTTATTGGCTGCAATTATAGGCAGCTTGTTGCTGTGTCAGAAGGAAATTTTCTTTCTTTCCCTGGGGCCTGTAAGATGCAGTGAGTGATACGTGTGTTAGAACCCTCCCTTCATGGTTTCCCCAGCCCATTTTGATTTAGGTTTCCTTTGTGCATTTTCACAAGATTGTAATTTCAATAAATTAATTAATCAAATACAGACATACTTCATTTTATCGCACTTCACTTTATTGTGCTTCGTAGACATTTCATTTCTTACAAATAGAAAGTTTGTGGCAACCCTGCATCAAGCAAGTCTACCAGCACCATGTTTCCAACAGCACTTGCTCCCTTCGTGTCTGTGGCACATTTTGGTAATTCTCCCAGAATTAAAAGTGGAACCTGAAGATGTAACTCAGTTGCTGCGATTTCATGATCAAACTTTACCTTAAGGAGATGAGATGTTACTTCTTATGGATGCGCTAAGTAAGTGGTTTCTTGAGCTGGAATCTACTAATGGTGACGATGCTCTGAAATTATTGAAATGACAACAAAGGATTTAGAATATGACATCAACTTACCCGACAAAGCAGTGGCAGGACTTGAGAGGGCTGACTCCAACCTTAAAAAGTTCTAAAGCATTTGGTAGAATGCTACCAAACAGCACTACATGCTGTAGAGAAATCCTTCATGAAAAGCAGAGTCAATTGATATATTTTCATTATTTTAGTTTAAGAAATTGCTACAGCCGCCCCCAACCTTCAGCAAGCATCACCCTATTCAGTTAGCAGCCATCCACATCCCAGGCTCCACCAGCAAAACCCTTTCATCAGCAAAAAGATTAGGACTCCATGAAGGCTCAGGTGATGGTTAGCATTTTTTAGGAATAATAATAATAATAAAAAAGCACATACTCTTTTTGGACGTAATGCTATTGCGCACTTAACAGACTACAGTATAGTGTCAATATAACTCTTATTTGCACTGGAACACCAAAGAACTCGAGCGTCTCGCTTTACTGTGGTGGTGTGGGACCCAACCTGCAGTATCTCTTTTTTTTTTTTTTTTTAACGCGCAGGCTCAGCGGCCATGGCTCACGGGCCCAGCCGCTCCGCAGCATGTGGGATCTTCCCGGACCGGGGCACGAACCCGTGTCCCCTGTATTAGCAGGCGGACTCTCAACCACTGCGCCACCAGGGAAGCCCTACAATATCTCGTAAGTACACCTAGACGTGCCTGATTTACGTGCTCAGCTCCCTCCCTAATTCTGTGGATGCAGAAGCAGCTTTGGAATCTTTAAAAAATACTATTTTGAGAAACGAATACACCTGAAATTAGCCTCCGTAACCAAATTAGTCACAGGGGATCGGGTGACAGAGCGCAGGGAGACCCTGAAGAGTCCTAATAGAGCGGGGGCGACGAGGGAAGGCGCTCCAGGAAACAGGAACAATGCAGAGGGAGCCCTAAGTGCACAGATGAAGCGTGAAAGGAACAATTCTACTGATATTTTGTGAAAATGAGTATTTAAAGGAAGCCGACGCACTCTCCAGACCGGCACAGCAAAAAACGTATGGGCTGCGGGAAAAAAAAAAAAGACGGGTTAAGTTCAGCGTGAGCCGGAGGCACACCGGACCGTGCCTCGGATGTGGGAGATTTCGGCAGGATACGTGAGTCCACAGGCTTCCCGCGGTGCCGGTTGTTCCGAATGGAATCAATCCCAGGAGCACAATCTCCACGCAGAACAGTAGGCACTTCCCACCCGTTCTCCAGGGTGGGTTCGGCCGGACGTGACGTAACGTGGTGCGAGCGACGTGCGTCTGCGCAGTGCGAGGCTGAGGAGCCGGGCCGGACGGCGAGCGTCTGCGCAGTGAGGGGCGATGAGAAGCCGGACGGCGCGCGCCTGCGCAATGAGGGGCTGAGACCGGAGCGAGGCGACGCGCGTGCGTGCTGGTTTGCGTACCTGCGTGAGTCCTGGGTTAGTCCCGTTCTGGCCCTGTTGTCCTCCGGGTAGAGGTGCCGACGGAAGGGGCCGAGTCTCCGCGTCCCTGGGAAGAGAGGCGAGGTTCAGGTCGGGGTCTTGGGGAACCCGGCGTGTGCGCAGGCCGTGGCGCCGCGGGCGGCGAGGGCGCGCCGGCCGCCCGCTGGACCCTCGGGGGGTCCCGGAGGCGGCGCGGACCTGGCCGACGTCTCGCAGGGTTTGAGGAGTGGGCGGCCTTCTGACATAAGCAGAGGACGCCGTTAGGCCGCCAGCGTAGTAGCAACGCTAAAGCTGCCGGAATTTGCGTGCAAAGCATCCCACCAGCCGGGAGCTAGTTAATCCTGTGTGTGTTAGCATCGTTTTACCAAGATCAGTTCACGGAAGACAAACTCTGCGGAAAGAGAACAGGCTAAAAACTATTCAGACCCTGGCTTAGCAGCCGTCGTTTACAACGGCGTTTGCTAAGTGCAAAGAGAGAATCTAGCTGCATTGAGCGTAGTGAGGGGGAATTACCATTTTTCTCCGTTATTTAAAAAAAAAAAGTGTGTTCAAATATTTAACACTGTTAACTTCCCCCGAATTTTTAGTGCAGTTATTGGAACTAAAAAAAAAAATCCCCTCCAAAAATCTCAGGAGCTAATTGCTAAAGAGTGTATTTCGTTTCTCACCCAGCTAATAAAGTTTAGTCGTTTCTCTGTGAAATAGTACTTGAAAAAAGATGACTTTGTACCTCCCCCGCGTCGTGTGAAATGAAAGACCCATGTACTTGTGTCTTGGAAAATTACATTTGCAATATATTACTAGGAATTGGATTTTTAAAAACATGATGAAAGAAAATCTAAACAATACCAGCGTGTTGGCAACCTTACTGTGTTTTCATCTCAAAAAACATCAATTGAAATGCTGTGAAAACCAGTGTTAATCTAAAATGCATTTTTCATGCTCAGTTGTGTTTGTGTATCAAAACCTTTTCCCTAGGAGGCACTTAGTTACTCTCCTTAAAAATGTTCCTAAAATTGAAGTTGTTGGCTCTTACAGAGTCGCAGTGAAAGTTTTTCGAAAATCTTTTTTTCTTTTTTCTTTTTTTCAGTTACATCTTTAAGAAATCCAACATCAAAATGGCTTCAAAAAGAGCTCTGGTCATCCTGGCTACAGGAGCAGAGGAGATGGAGACGGTCATCCCTGTCGATGTCATGAGACGAGCTGGAGTATGTCCCCCAAAGTTTTCTAGCTCTCCTGTCTTTTAAAACATTTTTGGATTTTTATAAGTCATTTTGAATAAAGTAATGTTCCATGTACTTTATGAAGTATTTCAAACAGACACGACAGTACAGAGACTGATTCCACCTGTTTATCTACTGTGCACATTTACTACTTGTTAACATTTTGCTATATTTCTTTCTGACCTGTGCCTTGAAGAACAGGTGCTTTAAAGGAAGAAGGCATTGCAAAGCTCTCTTTGTAAATTTCCCTAATCCCTTTCCCTTTCTTGCCCCAGAGGTAACTGCTGTCCTCACAGTGACGCATGCGTGTCTTTAAAGTAGCATAAGAGTGTGGTTCTCATTTTGCATGTCTGTGGTATAAACCTGTATATACACATATAACCATAGTGAATGCTTAAATAGCATTTACTGAGTGGTAGGTATCATTCTAAGCACTTACATAAACTTTTTAAAATTTTATAACCTTATGAATTATTGCCATTCTCATTTTAAAGTTGAAGGAACTGAGGCACAGAAACAATCAATAAAATAATTAAATAAAGTGCCCACGTTGTAGTAAAAGTATAGATCCAGTTTGTTTATTTAAAAGTGCTGCGTAGAGAATTCCCTGGCGGTCCAGTGGTTAGGACTCTGTGCTTCCCCTGCAGGGGGCACGGGTTCGGTCACTGGTTGGGGAACTAAGATCCCGCATGCCACGCGTGGCATGGTCAAATAAAAAACAATAAAATTGCTGCTTAGTCTTGCACTGTAGGAATATGCCAGTCTATCCATTCCTTTATTACACTGTTTCACAGCATTCTAATACTGTAATATTCTTGTACAGGTTTCATTGTTCACAGGTTTAGCTGTTTTTCTAGGCTCTATGCCTAAAAGGAATTGCTAGTTGCATGGTTGATGTTACTAGATTTTGTCAAATGACTATCCAAAGTACTAATATGTGGGCCCACCAGCAGTGAGGAAAATTCCCATTTTTTCCAGTATTGTCAACTTTGTAAATTTTTGCAAGGCGGAGTAGTATTTCGTTGTTTTAACTTGTATTTCTACCTTAAGAAAATACCAGGAGGGTTAAATGGCAGCAGCAACTTTGCCAGGTGGATTGTTGATAGGATGATCATATAATTTATCACCTAAACCAGAACACTTGTGGGAGAAAGGACGCTAAACAGGGTGCTGGGACAGCATCTTTAATTCATACTGTTCCAGGCAAAGTGGGACAGACCTAGTGATTAAATATATTTAGCCATCTTAATAGCCTAAGGTCAGCATGGTTTGGTTGCAGTATTTCCTGCCCAGTTATTTTAAAACACAGGGCAGCTGTGGAAATGTTACTCTAAATTTATGTTTCAGTGTTCTTAAATATCATGATGATGTCTTTCTCTTAGATTAAGGTCACCATTGCAGGTCTGACTGGAAAAGACCCGGTACAGTGTAGCCGAGATGTTGTCATTTGTCCTGATGCCAGTCTAGAAGATGCAAAAAAACAGGTTTGTTCCATATACTTGGAATTATTCCTTCCTCTGGCTTCTTTATCAGTTTCTTGAACTGTCTCTTGACGACATCTAAGACTGTTGTTAGCACAGACTTATTTTAAGAAAGTTACTTTGCTTGGACGTCTTCGGCACTAAACTAAGCCCTGGGAAGTGAAGGACTTTGCCTTTTTCCACTGTGTATCCACGGAACCTGGCAGGTCCCTGATACCACGTGTGCTCAGTGTGGGTGGATGGGTGGGACCCTTTCATCAGTGTTCTGGCTCATACAGGCAGCCTGTCCTCCGCTTATAATTGTGTTACTTAATATAAAAGAGTCAAGTGGACATTTCCCATTCATTTTTCACTCTTTACTTGAAAGCTACTTCTTATCTTTCCTTTATCAGTGACACAGACGTGGTTGTGTGATTCATGTTACGTGGAACAACTCATACTTGATTTGTGGTCGGATTAAGGGAGGGGTAAGAGGTCCCCTGAAATTGGTCACTTTTTCATTATTGCGGTTCTTCCTTTTGAGGGGGACCAGCACTTCCGGGAATCTGTCAAGAGCTGTGGCCCCTTTCCTCAGAAGCATGCCCCACGCTACGTATACCAGGCAACTTTGCACACGGTTTCACCAGGCTCAGGCTTCAGGGGCCGGTGTGACAGGAGTGTAGGCTGTACCCTGTTGGAGCAGAGCCCTCTCATGGACGGCCATCTCTGCCCTCCTGGGGAACCTGGAGCCTGATTTCCCTATGCCTCACTCTCAAATGCATAGAAAAAAGTGTATTCCTTTCTAATAAATCCAGATATTTCAGATTTATTTGCTAGACTGTGGAGTGTAAGAACATTGGTATTTCACATAAATCGGTGAAACTTTCTAAATAGCAGGTTAAAAATGAGAGAGTAGGAGTAAATATTCCTTCCCTGTTCCTTTTTGTCCTGTGGTGTCTGGGTATTTTAGAACAGGTGACATCTTGTGTCTTTTTAGTGTTTAGTTCAGTTTCCAAAAGGAGTGAAAAAAGTCCTGTACTTCACAAATATTGTTCTAAGTTTTGCTTGGTTTTCAAACAACATAGGACATTTTACAGTCTTTAAAAGTAACTCTAAATAGTATATGTTGGACTAAAAATGTAAATTTTCATTTCGTTTGCTTAATGACTAAATTTTTAAAGCTTTTAACAATTTAAGATACTGTATTAAACCAATTTCTATTTGTAATTTCAGCAAGTTTGAAATCATTAGACTTCTAGGGTGTTCTGGTATCTGGGATACTAAAATATTACATCATTTTTATCCTCCAAGTTCCATTTTTCATAAGGTTAAGAAAAACTTTTTGTGCTTTTTAGAGTTTGTTTTGTTTTTAGTTATTTATTACTATGTACATTCTTGTTGAAAACAATTCACGCGGTGTAGACAAACGCAGAGTCAAACGCTAAATGTCCCTTTCTTGTTCTCGCCCTCCCCCCACCCTGCCTCAGCTGGCGAGCTCCTTTGTCCATGAGTGTCTGTACACTGTACACATGTATGTGGGGGCATTGAGAGGTGTGTACACACATGCATCTACATACGTGTGTATATTTATTCTTTGTACAGGAATGAGATCATGATAACGCCTGCAGTTCTGCAGCATGGACATCGTTTCATGTTACTGTGTACAGATTTTCTGCAGTTTTTACTTACAGTATCCCATTATAGAGAAACCCCTAATTTAACTGTTCTTCTGTGAACAGCTTTTTGCTCTGATGTGAAAGTGTTCCTGCTTAACGCACACTTCAAGTGAAACATCTTCACATCCTTTTTCATTTTTTGAACTGTTACAGGGACCTTACGATGTGGTGGTTATGCCAGGAGGTGGTCTGGGCGCACAGAATTTATGCCAGGTAAAGCTGGGGGGCTTCAGCCTCTCGTATTCCGCTGGGTTTGCTGCTAAAATATTTCAGGAAGGAGGCTGTGAATAGATTAGGAAAAGGTGAAATTAACAAAGTGCTGTTCTAGCTTAATTTTTAAAAAAAGTTTTTGATAACATTTACTATAGAAGTAAGCGGAATTGGTGAAACAGTTATGAACAGATTCTGTGAATACAGTTCAAATATAAGACTACTTGTTTTTTTCCCCCAACCGCAGCAGAATGATTAATTTTGTGCTTGTGAGAAGGGTTAAGCCTAGAAAGATAAGAGATCGGCTGTCTACTCAACCATCGGGGTTAGGGAGGTTGCAGGGGGCTGGAGCTGCCAGCTTGAATGAAAAATGGCATAAAAGAAGCCGCTGCTTCTTCTTTTTGTCTTGTGTGAAGAGTTAGCCTGCAGGAAGAAGAAGAGAGAGAGGTGGCAGGGGCAGGGCACACAGAAGCTCATGAGGCAGGTGGAATCAGACATTTGGGGCTGCTGAGCTCCACTCCCTACTCTGCTGTCGGAAAACACCCAAAACAGCACATTTCCTCCCTTCTGTGTCTTTCTCCCTAGAGTACAAAATGGCAAGGGTTAATATGCCCAAGGGAAATTGCTTTTCTTATCTTTAAACATCTTTAAGAAAAGGGTACCTTTTTCTTATAGTAAATGCCTTGATTGGGTTTAAGGATGTAGAAACACTACGAATTTGGTAGTTTTTATATTGATGATTTAGCGGTATTGTTGAAAAATAGATTGAAGACCTTGTGGTTTAAGCTAAAATCAGATTCTGCCGAAGTTGCCAGCCAGATTGGCTGCAGCTTAATGACGACGTGCTGTGTTTTTGGTTTTCTTTGACTAGTCCTCTGCTGTGAAGGAGATACTGAAGGAACAAGAAAAGAGGAAGGGCCTCATCGCCGCAATCTGTGCGGGTAAGTACAGAGCCGTCCTGTGTTCAAGTGTGTTGTTGACTTTCTTCAGAAAATTCGTGACGGGGTCGTCTTTAGTTATAAGATCGTGTTCCCAGTACTTCTTCCCCTTCCTAAGGTATGAAGGGCATCTGTATCGGTGTATTTAGTTTGGGGCATGAGGCTGATGTCATCTCAGAAATTACTACAGTTCCGTTTTCTGCCTCTCCCTGCCTTTGGTCTACGTTCGGTGAAACTTAGTGTTTTCCCTGTTTGGTGGACCTGGAGGAGAACGTGGCCCCTCTGGCACTCAGTAAACAGCTTGTTACGACAAACCCCCGTGCCAGGAAGTACTTCTGCCCGCACAGGGTCAGCAAGAATTGGGCCAGCATAGTGTCAGAGCTCTGCCCTGTGCTTGCCCTGGGGGGCTTCCTGCCTGGTCCCCAGTGTTGAGAGCTGGGTCTTAGGTACTGTATTCTCTGCCACTTAATTTAGAGTAAGGCTGTTGGTGCTTTGTCGATGTCTCCACATCTTTGAAACCTAGTAATACTTTGGTTTTTGATACCATTTTAAAGTCCATCCTTCTTGCTCTAATATCAGATGATATTCTGCCATCTTGCATTTTTTTCATAGTGTAATTTTGGCAGGTGCTTTCCTTATTCATAGGTCTTCATTAAATGTTTGTCAGAAAGAGCAAATACGGGCTTCCCTGGTGGCGCAGTGGTTGAGAGTCCGCCTGCCGATGCAGGGGACGCGGGTTCTTGCCCCGGTCCGGGAAGATCCCACATGCCGCGGAGCGGCTGGGCCCATGAGCCATGGCTGCTGGGCCTGAGCATCCGGAGCCTGTGCTCCGCAACAGGAGAGGCCACAACAGTGAGAGGCCCGCGTACCGCAAAAAAAAAAAAAAAGAACAAATAAAGAGATGAATGTATGGATGTTTAATTAAAATGATGTGTTGATATTTTCTTCAATACAATAGACTTTTTAAAAGAAGTCATAGGCCGGGGATCTGGGGACTGCATTACAGCAGTGGTTCTCGGAGTTTTTTCAGAGGGTTCGTAAGGGCAGAGCAGATACTATTTATACACTATTTGCCTTTTTCCTTCTTATTCTCACAAGAGTGCCATCAGAGTATGATGATGTCATCATTCAGGCATGGCTTGTGTGCTCGAGTATTCTTATGTTGTAAACCTGTCCCAGTTTTAATTTCTAGCATGGCAGATACTGATAAATGTAACTCGTATAATAGCTAGAGGGGTCCTAAGACCCCTTTACATGTTTGAGAACCTCTGCATTAAAGACCGGGAAGGACTGAGGGGCAACCACCTGGCAAGTCCCGTCCTTGGGTTCCGGTCAGCACTGATCTCTGACCTGCCCTTGGGGCTCGGGGATTTCTGTCTGCTGAAGGACGCTGCAGCCCAAGCAGCTGCAGCCCTCCTTGTGGAGGAAGACAGAGGTGCTGTCATTCATGCAAGGGCTTAGTCCCCCTCCCCCTCCCCACGTGCTGACCCTCACCTCTGCCTCATTCTTAGTGCTTTACCTAAAGGAAGAAAGGAAGGGTTTGGGCTGGGTTTGTCCTCTTAGGACTGTGTTGCAAGTAAAAACCACATATCAGTTTGTCATTTTGTGTCACCAAAGTAGAATTATCAGCCACATCTGGTTCAGGGTTTTGTGTTCAGGCAGACTTGAATCCCACGCTGCTAAGACACACAGGCCTTGTCGTCATTTACATCCACATTGTAAAGTGAACGGAGCTAGTGACCTGTTGTCCTGTTGAATGTCCTGCACTGCCCCTCTGGGTACTGCACAAAGTAGGAGAGGCGTGATGGCCTGTGAAGGAGATTGCAGCGAGGTTGGAACGAGTGATGGGAGAGATTCTGGTGTTTAAATCAGCAGATGAGAACAAGATGATTCTTAACTGTCACAGTTAGGAAATGGGAACGGTTTATTGAACTGAAGGAATATTAACTTAACCCCTAATATGGAGTGAACGGGAGAGACAGAAATTGGAAGGGAGGCTGCCTTGAGAAGAAAATAAAACGAGATTCACTCTGGGTGGGGCAGGGGAAGGAAGCCTGGAGGTGACGAGCAGGCTGCGGGCAAGCGCTGGGCTGCAGGTGCAAGCTGGGGACGGTTGCCGGGCTTGGTGTTCCCTCTGTACATCACCACACGGTGGCGCTGTTGGCTTTCGCCTCTGGGCCTCCCAAGGCGATTCTGTCCACTGGACCCTCTGTTCCCTGAACCTTCTGCTCCCTGCTCAGAGCTGGACCCCTGTTGCAGACTCGGCCACATTTCATCCACCGGAATCTCAAGTAATAGGAGCAGTTAAGTGTCCCCTCGAGTTTTCCAGCTAGGATTCTGAAGCACCGGCAAGCAGTAATTTTGAGCTTACCGTACAGTCACTGATGTTATAGGCAGCCATTTTATCACCTGGAGGGAGCGGCCTAAGAATTCCTCGCTCACTGTATGACCTGCTGTCCTCATGTACGATCAGTCCTCGCTTGAAATTTGCTTTAAAATATATGACGTAGGAAATTATTTTTTATTAAAATCTTACAAAATAAGAATTAAAGGTAATTCATGAATACATCAAATAAAAATTGAGATAATTACTCAATTTTTACACACTCTTAGGATTTGCTACCAAACATAGCTCTCATATGCAGCATACAAGTAAGGAGGAAGGGGGCGTCAAGTATATTTAAGAGGCTTTCCAGTTAAGATATAAGTGAGGACTTGGTATGAAACTGACAACTGACGTTAAGCCAGAAAGCTTATGTAATTACATATCATTTGTTTGATCTTCCTGTTAGTAGCAGGTAAGATCTGAGTAGCCTGTAGGTAGGTCCATTATATAACCACTTTATCCTTGGAACGGTGCTGTAAAACGAAAGGTCATGAGAGCAAGTGCTTGGGTTTGCTGGAGTTAAAGTGTGCAGAATCCGTCCTGGGATGTTAACCACAGTGCCCTAACCACTTAGAAGGCCACGGTGCTCTTCTGAAGTTTTTCTGGGTGTGACATTAGGCCTTAGAAAGTTTTTCTTTTGTTATTTTTTGGTGGCTTAGAGGGAAAAGGTAGAAAAACTACTTTTCTAAAAGTTTTAAGATAACAAATAGGGACTTTTTTGTCTTAGTCCCTATTTGAGGACTGTGACCTACAAAATATGCTTGTGATTAGCAGTGAAGTTGACCATTCATAAAAATCTCAAGTTAGCAGCGGCATATTTTTTTTTAACCTTCATTTTAAGAGGGTGCATGTAGAGGACCACAGGGGGCATTTGCACAGGGTTCTTAAGTGCGTCGTCGTGAGACAGAAACGCCAGTGCCTTTGGATCTCAGACATGGGCATTTCACAGGTGTCTCCTTTGGGGCTGGTACAATGTCCTGTTCATTTTAATAATCCTACCGCCTGATACATTTGGATAGACAGATGGATGAGTGCTAATTTTTCATTCTCAAGTAGAAAAATAAAACTAGTCTCTACAATAGCAGTCAAGCCCAGGGGTTCAGAGAGTATTAGTTGCCTTTAATGTGTAACTAAATCTTCCATGTGCAAAGGGTAAGCAGGGCGTTTTGCCCTCCATGGTCTCCCCCTCCTTTGTGCCCCTGTTACACTTGCAGCCTGTCCCTCGAGGGGACATGTTCTATTTATCTGTTTGCGCCTCAGCTATAAAAGCAGATATTTTTGATTAAATGGTTATTGATGTGTTTTAAGTTTGTGCGTTTTTGCCGCATGTGCTCAGCAGATGGTTTATTATAAACACACTTTACCTCTCATACTAAGAAGTGTTTAGTTTCAGAATCGTAAGCATATTTTAGATAAGAGCCCCTGATTTTGAAGAATAGTTTTGCTGCTGCGATTTTTAAAACATGGGTTTTTCTGTGTCTACATTTAAGTCTTTTTATTCATCTTCTTTTTAGGACCTACGGCTCTGTTGGCTCATGAAATAGGTTTTGGAAGCAAAGTTACAACACACCCACTTGCTAAAGACAAAATGATGGACGGAAGTAAGTACCTGCTTATATTGTAATGAGCCAAAAGACCTACTCAGAAAGCTGTGCTATAGCGTTGTCTCCCGCTTGGTAGACAGTAGTACATAGGGATTCTCTGTGGGTTGGGGTGTGATGTGTTCCTCACTTTCTTTGCAAGTGTTTCAGTGAGAGAGACGGGCTAATGGTGTGGGTGTCTACGTGTGCGCCCCCTGACGGTGTGGGTCTGCAGACATGCACCCTAACGGGAACGCAGGTGCTGAGCCAAAGGCCAGCCTGGCTCGGAGTGGCGCAAAATGCCAGTTTAACGAGTATTTTTACTCAATACTTTGCCAGTGGCCTGAGGGTAAATTTTAAACCTTGATAGCGATTTCAGAATGTGCCCTTTTGCCCACAGTCCAAAGTAAAATGGACATTGCTCCCTTCTTCCAGAGGAGGCCCGGGTGGCAGGCAGGCCTGTTCCTTCGCTCATGGGCTTCTTTTATAAATATCAGCTAGGTGTTTAACTTTCATTCATTTATTTTTATGAAAACAGTTTCTATACGTGGTTAAAATAAAAATGCAAACAGTACAGAAAGGGGTGAAGTAAAAGGAAGTGCTTCTCTCTAGCTTCCCCAGCACCTTTCCACTTTTCACATTTAACTTCTATTAAGTTTTCCTGTGAAACTCTAGAATTTTCTCTGCACATACTCATTGCCCTTTGCAGTTTAATATTGTTACTCACATGAGATCTAGTAAGTACATTCTACAGCTTGCTTTTTTAACCTAATAGTATAACCTATAATTGATCAACTTTTTAAAAAATTCTCATATTGTTGCTTGTCACTTGGAGATTATTTTTAAAAAGCACGTCATTGTCTCTGCCCTCCAAGAGTTAACAGCTTGCAGAGACATGTGCATCAGACTTAAAAATTTGAGGCAGTGTGTAATTAACAGCAAAACAATGTAACCAAGCTCCTGGATGTACAGCTGTGTAGCCACTGCTTCTCAGTGTGACATTCAGAGCACCAACCAGGTAGCGTCTTTTGTCAGGTGGTATCTTCCTCTGCCACCTGTCCCTGGAGTGCATATCACAGGGAGGCAGAGACCCTGGTACATGCAGAGAGAAAGGAAAAGTGTGGATAAGTGCAGGGAATCACAGATTCCCACTTAGAAGCCAAAAGTGGTTCGACTGGCGTTCAGCCAGCAGGGAGACCGAGTGACCGGCTCTGTTTAAAACACCCACCAACCAAAAACCAGTGGCTAAATAAAAAGACTAATAGTTAGGGAGGGTGGGAGGGAGACGCAAGAGGGAGGAGATATGGGGATATATGTACACGTACAGCTGATTCACTTTGTTATACAGCAGAAACTAACACACCATTGTAGAGCAGTTATACTCCAATAAAGATGTTGGAAAAAAAATAAAAGACTAATGGTATCAAAAGCGGATTTGAAAACAGCTGCACGACTGATAGATTTTCTTGTCTATCTCTGTTCTGCTCTGGACTTATTCTGAACTAAAAGTAGGGCAAGTAAATTTTTTCTTATGTTAATGCTTTCATCGCAAAGTAAAGTGATGCATTTTTCATTCACTGCCTTTTTAAAAAGATTAATAGACCTTATTTTTTAGAGGAGTGTTATGTTCACAGCAAAATTAAGCAAAAAAGTACAGCGTTTCCCTAAACCCCCAGTACCCCACCCCATCCCCCTCACCGTCAGCTTTGTTTCCCCCACCAGACGGTGCCTTTGCTGCAGGTGCCTTTGCTGCAGTCGATGAACCCGCGCTGATGTGTCGTCATCACCCAAAGTCCATAGTTTATGTCAGGGTTCACTCTCGGTGTTGCAGATTCTGCGTATTCTTAAATCTGATCCAAAGTAGTGTTTTCTTGGAAAATCTGTGAGTTTAGTTGGCAGAAAGATACGAAGTTGTCAGTAAAGCCATCTTTGTGAAAATTGACTTTTTCTTTTAAAGGCTCTGGTTTCTGGGCGTTTTTTATTGTAGGGATTTAATTTACTTTGAGCTGATGGAGGGGTTTGGGAGGGTTAGAAAGAACAGAGTCGGGCTTCCTTTAGTAGTTACGACACATGAGAAGGAAGAAGGAGTGGAACGTGTTCCCCGCTATCTGCACATGTATCTCTGTGGCTCTTTCCTTGTAACGCCTCAGGAAGTTGAGGCTGATAGAACTAGAAAAAGATGAGATCGTTAACTCTCGGGCACCTACAGGGTATATTCCTGCGTGTTATCTCGAGCCTTGCAGCCCCAGTGCCCAGCAAGGCAGGTGTTGGCTTCACCTCGCCTGGGGAGGCGAGGCCACTTGTTGGAGCTGGGCCGGAACTGGGGCCCCCGCCTCTGTCCTGGTGAGGCCCCCCACACGCCTAAGTTACCAGCATTGCATTCTGTCCTCTTACACGTAAGTCCTCTTGTAAGAGAAAAATGTTTGCAGTTTCTGCCCCTTCAGAACATTCTGAGAGGTGGAGCTGTAATCGCTTCCTGGATGTCTCCTCCGGGAGGCCCTCTGTCTCGTCCTCGTGGTGAACGTCGTGTTAAGATCAGTAGGCCTGGCTGTGTGCTGAGTGCTGGGGACGCCGCAGTGAACAGGCTGCCCTTGCCTGGCCACGTCTGCGGTAGTGACACCACCACTTTCTGCTGGCGTTTGGTTCGGTTGGGTTCCCATGATCATCCTGTTAGGTTGGTATCATCCCCATTTTACAGAAGAGAAAAAGGAGGCTCAGAGGGGTCAGACAGCTACTGAATGGCAGACCTGGATTTGAACCCAGAACTGCTGTGCTCAGGGGTCGGCGGCTTTTCCTTGAAGGGCCAGATAGTAAATATCTCGGGCTCTCTGGGACGCCCCGTCTCTGTGGCGACTCCTCCACCTGTGGCGCCCAGACCATGTAGGTGAGGGGTGTGCAGGTAAAAGCTGCCGTTAGTTGCTGCCCCCTGGCCCCCCCAGGTGTTTGATCTCTGGGCTTTGAGAGAGGCTTTGGGGTGTTTGCTTAAAGTTAACGGAATGAATGCCTCCTGCGGGTTGGCTGGGAGTTGGCTGGTGCGCGGGGCGTTTTCCTCATTGTCGCCACTAGGTGGAGGTGGTCCGTAAGTAGACCTTTTGCTCTTCCTGGTTGAGATTCTTAGAACCATGGAACCTTTAAACATCTTTAACCAGTTTAGGCTGTATTTGTAATATTTTACCCACAAAGAGGTTGTTAAGTGAACTATTTAGAGCCGTGCCTCCCGCTGACCTGTCCGTCTCAGCTCCAGGAGACCCAGCCCAGCCGGTTTCCTAGTTCAGCATTTAAAATGATCTTTAACCATCAGGAAATGAGGTTAGATTAGGAAAACCTCTCGCCCTCAAACCAGGGATCCACTTTTCTTCTAAAAAAGTGTAACTAGGAAATGTTTCACGTACTGTAGTCAGTTATTTCAGTGGGTGACGTGATTTTTAATGAGGTTTAGGAAGACCTAAATCACTGCAGGTGTTATTCATCCACTTTGAAAGGACACGAGCATCAGGACGTGGTTTCTAAAGCTCGTTAACACAGCAGAAGCATCTTGCTCAGGAGACTTCTTTTTTTTTTTGGCTGCGTTGGGTCTTAGTTGCAGCGCGTGGGCTTAGTTGCCCCGCGGCATGTGGGATCTTAGTTCCCCGACCAGGGATCAAACGCATGTCCCCTGCATTGGAAGGCGGATTCTTAACCACTGGACTGCCAGGGAAGTCCCAGGAGACGTTTTTCTGTATGTGTTCACTGAACAGGCATTTCCTGAGCTCTTCCTTAGGCTCTGGGAACAGAAAAGGGAACAAGATAGAGCCACGTCCTCAGGTGTTCTCGGGGGTGGGGGGGGGACTGGCAGGAGGTCTGCACTGAGCATGGGGGAGGGGAGGGGTTCAGAGGCGGTGTGTGCCTGGCTCTCCCTGCGGGGACTGGGTGTGGCGGGATCTCACAGGGGACCCTCTGTCCTTCGTGTCCCACGTCACTGAGTGGTACCACCACCCGCCCACCCAGTTGCCCAGGACAGGCGACTGGGAGTCATCCTTGATGTCTCTCCACATCGAGTCTTTCCCCAAGGCCCGGGCATTTTATCTCCAAGGTACATCTCAGACCTTCATTTCCTCTCCGTTGCCGCTGTCCCATCCAGGTCACCGTTTGCTCCCACCTGGATGCGGCTTCTTTTCCGTCTCCCCTCTGGTTCCTTCCGGTCCAGTCTCTGTGCGCAGGCCAGGCCCCGGGGTTTGTGCACCGTGACGTGGAGCTCAGGGTCACCTCAATGTGCTGGAGAAAGTTGGTGAAGGCTTCTCCTGGGGGAACTGGGTGTGCTCTGATTTGCGCTTTGGAAAGGTTCCCGTTTTGGTGGTGCTGAGTGTAGAGGGAAGGGCAGCCAGAAGGGAGGCTGGATGCAGAGGTCCCGCAATAAGGCAGCAGGCGGAGGAACAGTCATTCATTCTTTCATTTACCTGGTCCTCGGGGGCCCCCCCTTGGTGCCATTAATACCCTGGGCCAGACGGGCAGGTGAAGGCTCAGCGTTTTACAGAATAGACAGTAAACAGGAGACGGATTGTTTCCTCGGCGCTGCGAGGGCGCTGTGATGGAGTGACCTGAGGGACCTGGTTTAGAGAGGGGTCACAGGTGCCCTCTCTGAGGGCTTGGTGCTGATGCTGAAGTTGAAAGAGCAAGTCGCTGAGAAGAGCTTCCTGGGCAGAGGGAGCGGCCCAGGCCCCCCGTGGGGCCGGAAAGAGTGCAGTGTGCCCGGCAGCAGCTCCCAGCGCAAGAGGGCGGTGGGGCAGGCTGCATGGGGCGGCGGTGCTGCACGCGCGCGTGGAGGGAGGGTCTGCTGACGCCTGCCTGGCGTGGAGGGTGAGAGCTGTGGGGGCTGGTGCGGGGAATCCCAGCTTTGTGCCCTGAGACTTGCCCGGAGGTAGGGTCGTTTACTTCCTGGGAATGTAGGAGAAGCACATTTCTTATTACATTTGCAAAAATACAGCCAACTGGGGCCGCAGAGGAAAATAGTCCCTGACGAGTGAGTGTGGTTCCTCCTCCGCGCCTCCCTCCCCGCTCCCGATCCCTTATGTGTAGTTTGTGCTTGTTTGATTTTGAGGCAGCAGAGCGCGTGTGTGTGCGTTACCTAGGTGGTCTGTATCACAGGTAGTTTCTACCTTCAACACCAGTTCACCCTCATCCCCCTTTCCTCCAGCATTTTGTAGGGAAGGAAAAGTAATTTTCCCTCTACTCTTCTGAGTTCTTAGTTGAGACCCCTGAAAAAAAAAAAAAAAAGACAGATTGACCAGAGAAAAACAAGCTTAACGTGTATACATGGGAGATACCCAGGGAAAAATGAGTAACTCCCTGAGATGGTTTAGAATTCTGGCTTAAGTACCATCTTAATAGAGAAAGGAGACGGGGAGGTAGGCCTCTCAGGGGAGCGTAATTGGCTTTTAGGAAAGTTGAAGGGACCCTTCGAAGAGCAGATGGGAGGAGTAGTAGTTGTGACAAGTTCGTCTGGGTGTGGTGTCAACTTCTAGTTTTCTCTCCCGGTTGATGAGACTCCCGGGAGGGGATTTCTGAGTTCCTTCCGGATGATCTGTCTTTAGGCAGGAAAGGAGGTTCCGAGGAAGCCACTCCCTCTCCCTGCCTGTGCTGTTTTTCAAGTGCTTTTAGCTCAAAATAATCAGTAAAGCAAAGCAGCCTATTTTGGGGTGGCGTTTCCTGAACTCCTGCCATCACACTTTCGAGTGTGTATTCTCTCCCCTTCACTTCACAGAATTGACACTTGGGTGTGTTGTGGAATAGAAACGTGACTGCTTAGCATTTGCTCTGGCATCCCCCTCACACGTACGAGGGCTTTTGCAGCTGCGTTGAAGTCACGTGTGTTCACACACTTCATTTCAGCAGTTGGTAGCGCCTCCTGCTCTTTGCTGTGCGTGGCGGCCTCGGTATCTTCCCGCTGTGCTCCGAGAGCTGGGAGTGCCTGAGGGTCGCGAGGGACTGGCCACCTCGTTGTTGTCCCGGGGGTTTTTGCTTGTTCTTGTTTTGATTTTCATGAGACCAGTAGTAGTGCTGCAGGGGAGTGGGGCTGCTGAGTGGTGGTTCTTGCTGTCCAGCATAGCCCGCTGGGACATAACCCTTTTGTGTTTTTATTTCGAAGATCATTACAGCTACTCAGAGAACCGCGTGGAAAGGGACGGCCTGATCGTCACCAGCCGGGGGCCGGGAACCAGCTTCGAGTTTGCCCTGGCGATTGTCGAGGCGCTGGCCGGCAAGGAGGTGGCCGAACAAGTGAAGGCCCCGCTGGTTCTTAAAGATTAGAGCAGAGAGGTTTGGTGATGGGTAATCCATGCTCACCGTGTTCGCTTTAAACAAAAGAAGGGGGATTACCGTGCGGAGACGCCGTCATCACCATCCCCCCTCAAGTGTGGCTGTGACGTGACAGCTGCACAGAGATTCCTCAGCCTGCACTTGTGTCCCCACGTTTCTGAACCTTGACTGCAGAATAAATGGGGCATTTAGCAAAACTACTGATGCTTCCTTCTTTTACTTCTGGTCTCTGTTTTCTTGTGTGAAACCAAGTGATTGTCAGCTTCGTCCGCAGCTCTTAACTATTGATACGGCTGCTGAAATAAATGAATAGGAAACACATTTTACACAGCAGGGAGGAAAAGCATAAAACAGAGATTGAAAAGGCTTGTGACTTCTCTCCCGTCCATTAACTGTATCTCTAATGTGCGACTAAAAGATACCAACGAAGTTGGCTGCACTGGTGAATTTTTGTAAGCTAATCCCTCGTCTCCCATTGCAGAGAGTCCTGAGATGGAATTGAAAACTTCCCAAGGCTGGCCTAGCCTGCCCTCCCTTCCTTGGGTAACAGTACCTGGCTGTTTCACCCCGCGAGCCGCCCGGCTCCCGTGTGCAGTGGGTGGGATGCACACCAGGGCTGGGCACACAGCCCAGGCCCAGCCAGTCAAAGCCTGACGCACCCTGACCAAGGTGGGACCGTCAGCCAGTGGGATGCAGTGCCAGGGCCTGCGCCCTGCCCGCTGGGGTTCTCAGCTGGGTGGTCAGGAGGGCCGGCAGTGAGCCTGGAGGAAAAAGGCCTGGCCGAACGTGACTCCAGCATGACAGGCGGAAAGCTCAGAACGTGCTTGACCCAAGATCCTGCCCCGAAGCAGGCGACGCCTGGACTTGTGAACAGGAGCCAGCAAATTCCCGTGGCTTTTTTGTTTCACTATTTATAAGTGACTGATGGGACCCAGAGGAACGAGGTGGTGGGCAGGCTCCTGAAGGTGGAGGGCTGAGCCACTGAGTAAAACTGCCGAACCACCAGTGTGCTCTGCTGCCTGTCCCCGCTTGCCCCCCACCCCACCCCCGTCTCTCCTTCCCCCCTCCCTCCTGTTCCTCCTTCCCTCCCTCCTGGCCTTTCAGACGTGTGGGCTGTGAGGTTTCTGTCACAACTACTCAGCTCTGTCCTAGTAGCACAAAAGCAGCCACAGCCACTCCACCAAGCAGGCAGGATGGCCGTGCAGCAAAGCCTTTGTCAAGCCGGGCAGCGGGGATTGCACCCTCGGGCTGCAGTTTGCCTACCCCTGAACCAGAAGGCGAGGCAGATGTTACTGATGAAAAATGCAAACGTAATTGCAGGTTTAATAAGCACTGATGGTGTAAAGAGGATGCCGGGGAGGGAACAGGGGAGACTGCATGAGGGGTGGGGGGCCTCTGAGGTGAGGTTTCAGCTGAGACCTGAGGAAAGGTCAGGTTTGCCCCTTCAGCAGCCGTTGGCTGTGCTGGACCTGCTCTGTGCCCAGCCCATTCCTGGTGCTGCAAGAGCCACTGGGAGACACAGTCTGTCCTCTTAGAGCTAACATGTGGGATTGGGAGAGACTGGAAAACATCTACGTTCTATGAAGAGAAGCAAGGTAAGGGGGCAGTGACGGGGATGTTTCCTGCAGGGCGTATATAGGAGACCTCTATGAAAAGGGACCTGAGGGGAAACCTGGAGAGATCCGGTGTTGAGTAAGGCAGGACTGCTAAGAGGATTCCAGGAAGAAGAAACAGGAAGAGCAAAGGCCCTGCGGCAGGATCAGTGGGGTGTGGAGGGCGGCTGGCTGGGGGTGGGGTTGGAGAGCTAGCTGGCAGGCACCTAGATGGGGAGCCCTGGAGGAGGACCCTGATCTCTCTCGGTTCAGAGGTTCTCTGTTGAGAGGGGACCCCATGGGGAGCAGGGGGGAGGACCCCAGAGGTGGGCGCCCATGTGGGTGAGAAGGCCATTCCGACGTTTCCAACTTGAACACAAGGTCAAATGGAGATTGTGTCCTGAGCTGGAGAAGGAGCCCGTGGGGTAGGAGGGGTGAATTTGGAGTGCAGATTGATGAATGCAAGAGGTCTATAAAATACACTTTCAATAAAGAAAGAAAAACTCAAAACCTGTTACTTTGAAAGTCCCAGTTTACTGACGTTTAAGTAATTCATTGTTAAGAGTGAACAGTAAAAATTCCTGCGTGACTTCCCTGGCGGTTAGGACCCTGCGCTTCCACTGCAGGGGGTGCAGTTTCGATCACTGGTCGGGGAACTGAGATCCCACATGCTGCGCAGCCAAAAAAGAAAAAGAGAGACAGACTAATTATTTGGTTTTAAAAAAAAGACTCTCGCAAGTCATGGCGTATCTTACAGCAGCCCCTACCTCTGATTAAGCTCCCTGGAATTTGAGTGATCTGCAGGAAGGGAACTATTTAAGAGATTAGCTCTTTGAATTTTTGTGCCTTTGGGGCGGCAGGGAAAGGTGATTCCAGATGGACAAAAAGGAAGGAGCATTTTTAAGAGACTCAGTTTATCAGACTCCAGGCGATATAGCGAAGATTCCCGCCCCCACCCCCACCCCCGCCCCGACAGTGTTTGGGGCAGGGGCTCCAGGACCTGCTTTATCTAAACCTTAGACCTTTTCTGGCCAGGTCAAGAATTACTGGCTTCAGGCGGATCGATAGCATCTAAAAGCCTCCACCCTGTCAATCTGCCGGCTTCTTTCCTATGCTAAACACACCTGCTCTCTTCCTTCTAGGAAGTAGGGGGGCAGGGGGTGCGGGACAGTGGTGCCGACCAAGAGAACTTGGGAACTGAAGGAGGGGGGCGGCTGGCTACATTTCAAAGTGACCTGGACTTGGAGTTTTAAGTGTGTGGCCCATCCAGCTAGACGGGCCTCCTCAGCCAGGGGTCACCCCACTTTGGGCATCATTTCCTTCACTCTCACCTTTGCGACAGTAGCTGTGGCTTCTGGAGCTCCGGTGTCTGCCCAAGGCCGCTTACAGAGTTAGGGAGGAGATGGGGTCTGGAAGTCAATTCTCTTACCCGGAGCCCAGCCCGGGTGAGCAGCTCAGGGCAGTGGCTTTCCGGCACTGGGCAGAGGTGGCCAGGCTCGGCTGGCCAGGGGGTCACTGTTGCCCCAGGGAAGGGACGGCCAAACTGCTCTTCCAAAGAGTTAGTGATTGGGACTGGTATCTGGTGAAAGCCTGATGAATAAATGAAGGAGGGGCTTAGGGCGGCTGTTTCCCAGGGTCTAAGTAGTACAACAGGGAGGGTCCAGGGCGGACCAAGCATCCAGCTGGGTGGCTAACCTTTCACACTGGATGCATACAGAGTCATTACATATGTCACTGTTCTCCCCTTGCTTTTTCACTGATTGTTATCTTAGAGAACCTTTTCTCTGCCAGCATGCGGAGATCTACGTGCTGGCTACATCATGCAACTCAATTCTCCCAACGTCCTGACAAAGTGGCCATTGGCATCTGTTGTAAAAAGAAGAGAAAATTGTCGTCTCTCGGTCCTGTGCTGTAGGGTTGTCCGAAGGTCAGAGGCAGCGATGAAGGGGGGAAGTACATTTCTTAAACTGTGAAACATTAGATGTAAAGTATGATTTTAGTGCAGCCGACTCTATCATCTTAGAGTCTGGTTGTGTGTTCTATACTCTAGGCTGTTGCTTCCCTAAGGAATGAGGAGAACATTCAATTTTCCTGAGCAATCATCTCATAGTTTTGCTTTTTTCAAAAAAAAAAAAAAAACTTCCTGCCTTTGCCCTTGGTCAGGGGACCTGGGTGCCCGAGGAGCAGCAGGGGGTCAGGGCCACTGACATACCTGCCACAGCGTCTCCCCTCGCGTGTGAGGTCAGAGTCAGTGAGGTGCACAGGAAGGGGCTGAGGAGTATCTGGGCTGGACACACCCTGCTGGCTCCTAGCGTGGGATCCTGGAGCTAGCCCCTCCCCCCAGACCCCAGCTCCAGCCTCAAGGCACCCAGGGCCAGAGGGCCAGGCCTCTCTTGAGGCCAGGCGCTGCGGCAGGATTGCCATCACCATCATTATCACCATCGCCATCAGCATCACCATCTTTGCTTCCTGCAGCCCGCAGGGGCTGTTTCAGGTTCCCCAAGTCCTGGGCCAGCTGCTATCCATCGTCAGATCAGATGCGATCCCCGCTCTGGGCCTCACAACTCAGCTGCTTTATTTTCCTTTTTCAGTTCTGCGTGTGATCACATTCTCGGGTTTTCTCTTTAAAAAAGTTTATTTTTTGTTGTTTTGTTTTTGAATTCATCCTGCTCTCGGAGATTTTTCCTTGGATTAAAAATAACATTAGAGTGGAAAGTTCATTGTCTTAAAAAAGAAAAAAGTTGTGGGTAACAGAGGAGCCATATGCAGACACAGACCTTGGGTTGGCGGTGACGGAATCCCGCCCAGGATCGGGACGCTGGGCCTCGGTCGATGTCACGGCTTTGCTTGAGAGGTTTTCTTAAAAGCCAAGCAAAAGTGAGTATGTCGTAAAGGTTTCTTTGTTCAAGGGGAGAATAATATTTCACAGAGTTTACTGAAGAGCGAGTTGTGCCTTGTTTTAAAAGACACATGGAATGTAACCGGTGTCAGTCCTGAAATCCTGCGTCCTGAGGGCTTGTCCCTCCAGCCCCTACCCCACTCCGGCCTGTTGTGGGGAGGTCTTGGGGCCCACCTGTCTTGAGCCTCAGGCCCCCAACGTGATGTGTGGTCAGTTACACAAAAAGCAATCTCTCTCCATTAGCCTTGCTGAACGACTAGCCCTGGGGATGTAGGGAGATAAGGTGGCAATCTTGTTAGGGATAACCTGCCAGGTGAGAGGCAGGTAAAGGATGATGATGCCGAAACTGATAGTCGTGCCTTAGAGCCTTAGACCATCCCCTTGGTTTGCCTAAGCAGTGAATCAATGCAAGAATAATGGACAAGTTTGCAAGCAAGAATGAACTCACCCTCTTTTTTAATACTTGATTATGCTTCTCCTTCCATCGTCCAAGAATGACGGGCCGCTCAGCCTACTTACGACAGAGTGAGCTGCCTCTGGATTGTGGATAATACTATGTCATTAGCCCATGAGACATCTAGCTCAGTGCCACCCGAGTCTTCAAGCACTTTTTAAAAAATGTAATTATACTGCATTCTACAATTTATCCATTGTATTGCTAATGAGCGTTTGGGCCCTTTCCAGTCTCCCAGGGTTTTGCTCCGTATCTCCTGATGCATATGGGCAAGAGTTTCTCCATGGTAGACATTTTGTTAAGGACCACTTATTTTAGTATTTGCTTTTTTGTTTCATGGACCCCTTTGGTACAGTAGTGAAGTCTTGGATGACTTCTTAGAATAACATTTTAAAATACATAAAATACATTGGATTACAAGGGAAACCAATCGTATTGGAATATAGTTTTCAAAATGTTAAAAATACAAACTTGTGATAAAGCAATACATGTCCTCCTCGCATTAAATGGTCATATTTAGCCATTGGTCTAACAACGACCATAATTTCGAAGTTCTGGTGAGCATAACCGGTATTTTGAGATATCTGCAACAAATTCAATGTGATACACAAAATCTATATCCTCTTGGTTGGTACACGTCACAGGTACAGTACTAGTAATACAAAGGTTTGGTTCCTAATGGAAGGAAATAGCAAGTTTCAGTTAGAGATTAGTGACAACACAGACATACTTTTTTTTCCCATTTGAGCACACAGACGCCCCCTGAACTCTAACCACGTGCCCCAGGTTAAGAAGTCTTGCGCTAGGACGCGCTAAGCCACTTCCCAACAGTTCTGGGAATTTATTCTCCACGAGCGGTGAATAAGAACGACTGTTGCTTCATATCCTGTCGCCATTAGCTATTGTCCAACTCTTTAAGTTATTGCCAGTTTGGTAGGTGTGAAATGGTATCTCCTTGAGGCTTTAATTTGCATTTTCCTGGTAACTCAGGAAGCATTTTTCTTATGGTTTCTTCTGTGTAATGACTCTCTTTTGCTCATTTTCCTGTTGGGTTTTCATCTTTTTGATTTGTAGGAATTTTTTATACATTCTGAATGTTAATCACTATCATTTATTTGAGAAGAAATTGGGAGAAATGAGTGAACTGCTTTTTTTTTTCTTTTGCGGTATGTGGGCCTCTCACTGTTGTGGCCTCTCCCGTTGCGGAGCACGGGCTCTAGATGCGCAGGCTCAGCGGCCATGGCTCACGGGCCCAGCCGCTCCGCGGCATGCGGGATCCTCCCGGGCCGGGGCACGAACCCGTGTCCCCTGCATCGGCAGGCGGACTCTCAACCACTGCGCCACCAGGGAAGCCCGAGTGAACTGCTTTTGATTTTAGTTTAAATAAAGAAGAAAAAAAACCCTGTTATTTATTTGTTTTGCAAATATCTTCTGGATTGTGGCTTGCCTTTTCACTTGTTTTTTTTAAGATTTTTTTTTTTTAATGAAGTATAGTTGGTTTACAATGTTCTGTTAGCTTCAGGCATACAGCAAAGTGATTCAGTTATATATATCAGATTCTTTTCCTTTATAGGTTATTGCAAGATATTGAATATAGTTCCCTGCGCTATATAGTAGGTCCTTATTGTCAATCTATTTTATATATAGTAGTTTGTATCTGTTCATCTCAAACTCCCCCTTTGGCAACCATAAGATTGTTTTCTATGCCTGTGAGTCTATTTCTGTTTCATAAATAAATTCATTTGTATCATTTTTTAGTTTCCACATATAAGTGAAATCATATGATATCTGTCTTTCTCTGACTTACTTCACTTGCTGTGATGATCTCTACGTCCATCCATGTTGCTGCAAATGGCATTATTTCATTCTTTTATTTATGGCTGAGTAGTCTTTTCATTCTTTATGATCTCTGATAAACAGAAATTCTTAATTTTAATATAGTAGAATCTCAATGTTTGTCTTTATAGTTTGTGCTAAACTCTTTTCTATCTCAAGATCGTAAAGATGTCCACTTGTATTGTCTACTGAATTTTTTACAGTTTTGCATTCCACCTGTAAGCCTTTAAACCATCTGGAATTAACTTTGTGTATGTGTGAGGTATGGACCTGATTTCTCTTTGTTCCAAATGGTTAATTAGTTGTCCCAGCACCAGTTGGTGAATGGTCCATCTTTTCCCCACTAATCTGCAATTCTAGTTCTGTCCTAACTCAGATTTCCATAGCGTTTATCTTTGTTTAGGGGCTGTATTCTGTTTCATCAATCTATTGGTCTGTGTCTGCATCAGTACCACACAGGCTAATTTCTTTACCTGGTGGAGGTAATTCTCCCAACTTCTTCAGAAGTCCCTTGGCAATTCGTAGCCTTGGCTCTTCCAGATAAATGTTAGAATCAGCTTATCACGTCTCACAAAACATACCGTTGGGATTTTTGGATTTTTCAATTTTTGATTGAATTCGTAGAGCAATTTAGGGAAAGTTGACATCTTTCTGATGTTGATCCTTCTTAACTAAGAACAGAGTATACTCTCTACCCTTTTGTGTCTTCTTTAATATCTGCCTTTAATAAACTTTTCTGATTTCTCTATCAAGAGCTTGCACATCTTTTGTTAGATTCTTTAAATCTTTCTCCCTTCCCTTCCCCCTCCCCGCTTCTTCTTTTCCCTCCTTCTCTCTCTTTTTTCCTTTCTTTCTTTCTGTCTTTCTTTCTTCTGATATGTAAATACCTTTGAAAAAATGTTTTCAGATTGTTGCTGGCATATAGAAATGCAGATACTTTTATATATTGATCATGTACTCAGGCTTTTAAACTCTCTTATTCTAATATAACTAGCTATAAATAATTAGCTATAAATTATACAGAATTTTTTATGTAGACATTCACATCATCAGCAAAGCATGACAATTTATTTCTCTCTTTCCAGTCCTTAGATGTTTGGCTTTATCTTGCCATTCTATCCTGGTTAGGATCTGAATTTAGTAAAATTCTAAATTCAGGTGGTAACAATAGCCATCTTAAGTGGTACTGGATTTTTTTTTTTTTTTTTTTTTTGCGGTACGCGGGCCTCTCACCTTTGTGGCCTCTCCCGTTGCGGAGCACAGGCTCCGGACGCACAGACTCAGTGGCCATAGCTCACGGGCCCAGCCGCTCCGCGGCATGTGGGATCTTCCCGGACCGGGGCACGAACCCGTGTCCCCTGCATCTGCAGGCAGACTCTCAACCAGGGAGAGCCCTACTGTAGAGTTCTTTTGTTGTTGTTATGTTGTTATTAGGTTTCTATTGTTGTAACAAATTACCACAATTTTAGTGGTTTAACAACACAAGTATATTATCTTACAGTTCTGAATGTCAGACCTCTGACACTGGTCTCACTGGGCTAAAATCAAGGTGTGGGCCGGTGTGTGTTTCCTTCCGGAAACGCTAGAGGAGAATCTATCTCTTTGCCTTTTCCAGCTTCTAGAGGCCCCCTGCAGTCCTAGGTTCGTGGCCCCGTCCTCCATCCTCAAAGCCAGCAGCACAACATCTCCCTGACTGTTCTTCTGTGGTCACATGGCCCTCTCTGGCTGACTGCGGCCAGCAAAGTTTCTCCACTTTTAAGGATTTGTATGACTGGTTTGGGCCCACCGGGATAACCCAAAATTATCTCCCATTTTGAGGTCCTGAGCCTTAATCATATCTTCAGAGTCTCTTTTGCCATTAATGGTAACGTATAGGTTCTGGAGATTAGAACAGGGACATCTTTAGGGGAGGGGAGGTGGTGGGTGGGAGCATTATTCTGCCTGCCGTCATCATATTCTTTATTAGGTAAGGAAATACACTTCCATTCTTTGCGTGCTAAATTTGTGTAATGCATGGATGTTGAAATTTATTAAATGCTTTTCCCACAGCAGTTGAGATCATTAAAGGTTTTTGTCCTTTGATCTGTTAATGTGGTGAATTAAATTAGTAGATTTTCTAATCTACTAATCTCTTGCATGCCTAGATAAACCCAACTTAGTCATCATGTTTTATCTTTTTTATTCATTACCAGATTCTGTTTGCTAAGTATTTATTTTAGGATTTTTTTGCATCTCACGTGTAAGGTTGAACTGGAAGTTTCCTTTCTTGTACAATTTTGGTATCAAGCTTGTGCTATTTTGGTATCAAGCTTGTGCTGAGGTCATAATTTGAGCTGGGGAATATCTGCCCCCCACCCCCATTTTTTTCTTTTCTATAGAATCATTTGTGAAGGATTAAACTTATATATTCTTTGAATGTTTGATGAAATTTCCCTCTAAATCAATCTAGACCCAGTGTTTTCTTTGTGGTGAGATTTCTGTTTTAACTGAGCTGAAATTCATATAACATAATATTAACCATTTTAGAGCATGGAATTACTGGGTTTTCTATGGGTTCAGTCACTCTACGTTTAACTGCTTGAAGAACCACCATTCAAATTCTTTGCAGGCAATAGGATTAGTCAGGTTCTTTTATCTTCCTGAGATGGTTTTGGCCCCTGAGATGGTTTTGGTAAAGTTGTATTTGTCTAGGACTTTATCTTCATTACTTAAGTTTTCAAATTTATTGGCGTAAACTGGTTTATAGTCGCTTGGAATGTTTTTAATCTTGGCAACCACCTGGAATCGTGTCCCTCTTTTCATTCTTATTATTATTTGTGCTTTCTCCTTTCATTTTCTTTGACTAATAATCATGCAAGGGATTTGTCTATTTAATTAGTCTTTTCAAAGAATCAACTTTTGATAATACTTTCTATTTTACGTTTTCCCTACTTTTCAGAAATTTCTTACTCTTTCCAGACTTTTCAACCTCTACACTTGGATGCTTGGCTCCCTAATTTTGAGATTTTCTTCTTTTCTAATATAAACATTCAAGGCTCTACTTTTTTTTTAAATAAATATATTGATGTCAGTTTGTGTTAGCATTTGGTTCTGATTATTTCCGAGTGCCTGCATCTTTTTTTCAATTTATCCAGCTATATTTTTGCTATTGATTTCTAACTTAATTGTAACGTGGTCAGAGAGCCTGGTCTGTAGGGTAACAGTCTTTTGAATTTTGTTGAACCTTACCATTGGGTCAGTTTTGTAAATATTTCATGTGTGATGGAGAAGAATGGGTCTTCTCACGCCCATCAGAATGGCTAAGATGAAGATAGTAGGGTGATATTGAGCATGGATGACGGGGGAGCATCTGGAACACTCATATGCTGCTGGTGGGAATACAAATGGCTACAACCATTTGGGGAAATGTTTTGGCAGTATCTGCATAATAACTAAACCTGAGCTCAGCCTACTCAGCAGAAATGTGTACACATGATCATCAGAAGACATGTCCAAGAATGTTCATCTCAGCATCATTTGTATTAGCTGTGAGAGGAAACTATCTAAACGTCCACCAGTGAAACAAGAGATAAACATCTTGTGGTTTATTCATATAATGGAAGAACAAAGAAGACATTTCTACATGCTTAAATCTCACAAACATAATATTGAGCCAAAGAGATACAAAAGAGTACTACTATATGATTCCATTTATATAAAGTAAAAAGGGACAAAATTAATCTGTGGTGTTAGAAGCCAGGATGATGGTTACCTATATAGCATGGATTGTGACTGGGGGTGGGGCAGAGCAGCAAGAAAGGGGGTTCTGGGGTGCTGTAAGGTTCCATTTCCTGATTTAATCCAAGTCCTGGATCTGCAGTGTGTCCACTTTGTGAGAAATCGTTGAGTCATATATATATTTTTGGGGGGGGGGTACCAAATTACTTTATTTGAAGGAATGGTACTAAGGAAAGGACTTGTAGATATTTTGGTACAACTTACAGAAAAGGTAAGGTAACCCAAACATGCATGCACTGCCTTGGTGACCAGGGAAGTCACCCCTGTGGCTACGGGAAGCCAGCCCAAGGCTTAGCTCTCATTATCACTATTTCCCAGGGTGTGCTTGTCAAAAAGATACTGTGCCATGCCGGATTCGGGGGCCCCCATCTTGCGCAAGTTGGTTACGTGGTCACCCAATTCTTTAATGGATTTCACCCGCTCATTCAGATAAGGAGTCTCAATGAAGTCACACCAATGGGGGTCATTTTTCTCCGTGGCCAGTTGGTGCAGCTCCAGTAGTGACTGAGTCACACTTTTTGCCAAGTGTAGCGCACATTCCACTGCACTCAGCCCGTTCTCCCAGTCCTCACGGTCTGGCTTCCTGATATCCCGAAGGAAGACTCGGCCACCCCGGTGGTGCTGCAGCTTCATCAGTTTCTCGGCCTGTTCCCTCTCCTCACAAGATTGGTGAAGAAAGTATTCGGCAAAGTTCTTCAAAGCCACATCATCGCGGTCAAAATAGTACGACACGGACAGGTAGACGTGGGCGGCGTAGAGCTCCAGGTTGATCTGGTGGTTGATGGCAGCCTCCGAGACCCGGTGGTAGTTCTGGCGCACCTGCGAGGGGGACGTGGTCGTCATGGCGGGCGGCTGAGGTGAAACGGTGGCGGTGGCTGCGCGGCGCTGTAACGACAGCGGCGGGGACCTTGGGGCGGTCGGAGGGCGCCGTGAGGTTTTGGCGAGGGCTGGCTCTGAGCGGCCGGCCGGAGCGGGGGACGAGCGCCCGGTTCCGTCCAAGCACTGTTGAAACAAGAAACCGCGGCGACTCTCCGCGAGGACTGTCGAGTCATATATTTTTGATCTGTGTTCTCTTCTCTATTTATGTTCTCATTCGGTTAAAAGTTTAGTTTAAAAATGTCTATTCTTGGGCTTCCCTGGTGGCGCAGTGGTTGAGAGTCCGCCTGCCGATGCAGGGGACACGGGTTCTTGCCCCGGTCCGGGAAGATCCCACATGCCGCGGAGCGGCTGGGCCCGTGAGCCACAACTACTGAGCCTGCGCGTCCGGAGCCTGTGCTCTGCAACGGGAGAGGCCACAACAGTGAGAGGCCCGCGTACGACAAAAAAAATAAAATAAAAATAAAGTCTCTTCTTGGGAAAGAATCTGAAAAAGTATATATATTCTTAGTAACTTTGCTGTACACCTGAAACATTGTAAATCAACTATACTTACTTCAGTAAAAAACTCTATTCTTTAGTTGCTGAGTGCAATGTTTATATATTCATTACATCAAGTGTGTTAACTGTGCTAGTCACATCTTCTCTGTCTGTACCTATTTCTTATATGCTTGATATGTCAGTTACTGAGAGAAGTGTGTTCAACTTTCCCACCATAATGGGTGGCTTTGTCAGTTTCTTCTCATAGATGCGTAAATATTTGCTTTGTATATCTTGAGGCTATATTATTAGATACCTATAAGTTCAGAATTGTTATCTCCTGGTAAACTGGATTTTAAAAAAATCACTGTGTAGTAGTCCTCTTTATTGCTTTTTGCTTTAATGTCTATTTTGTCTGATTTTTTTGGATAATTTTCTGTTTCTGTTTATGAATTAATTTATTTACTTTTGCTATGTTGGGTCTTCGTTTCTGTGCGAGGGCTTTCTCTAGTTGTGGCAGGCGGGGGCCACTCTTCATCGCGGTGCACGGGCCTCTCACTATCGCGGCCTCTCTTGTTGCGGAGCACAGGCTCCAGATGCGCAGGCTCAGTAGTTGTGGCTCACGGGCCTAGTTGCTCCGCGGCATGTGAGATCCTCCCAGACCAGGGCTCGAACCCGTGTCCCCTGCATTAGCAGGCAGATTCTCAACCACTGCGCCACCAGGGAAGCCCTTGTCTGATGTTTAATAAGCGATTTCAGCTTTCTCTTGGCCACTACTTCGTGGTTTACCTTTTTCTATATTTTCAAATTTTTAGTGTCCTTATGTTTTGGAAGCACCTCTTGTGAATAGCATAGAGAAGAATTATTTTTTAAAAAATCTGGCCCAACAGTGGTTTTTTTTTTGGCCACACCACAGGGCATGCAGGATCTGAGTTCCCCGAACACCCGCCCCCTGCAGTGGAAGTGCGGAGCCTCAACCACTAGACCACCAGGGAGGTCCCCAACAATGTTTTCTTTTAACTAGCATTTTTCTTCTGACTCCCATTGTTGCAGCTGAGAATTTAGTCATCTAATTGTTATTCCTTTGTAGGTGATTTTTTTTTTTCTCCTGCTTTGGCTGCTTCTAAACTTTTCCTTTCCTCTGGTGTTTTGCACTGCAAATCCATGATTTGTGGATTTATTTCCTTCCTTCCTTCCTTCTTTCCTTTTAATCTGCTAGGATTTATTAGAATTTCTGGATTTGAGCCTTGGTATATTTCAACAATTCTGGCAAATTCTCATCCATTATCTTTTCAAATATTGCTTCTTCCTCATTCCCTCTTGTCTCTCCTTCCAGATAATGTAATTTACCTCCTTTTGTTATATGTTTCATATCTCTTGACCTCTCTTTTTCCATTTTTTTGTTTTGTTTTGTTTGTTTTGGGTTTTTTTGCTTTTTTGGTTTTTTTTTTGCGGTACGCGGGCCTCTCACTGTTGTGGCCTCTCCCGTTGCGGAGCACAGGCTCCGGACGCTCAGGGTCAGAGGCCATGGCCCACGGCCCAGCCGCTCCGCGGCATGTGGGATCTTCCCGGACGGGGGCACGAACCCGCGTCCCCTGCATCGGCAGGCGGACTCTCAACCACTGTGCTACCAGGGAAGCCCTGTTACATATTAATTTTACTTTAAAGTGTTTTATTCTTTTTCAAATCTTTTTGTTGTATGCACATGTTTATTTATTTAAATATACCAAACATATGTGTTTTTTATGTTTTTTTTTTAATTTTTATTTTATATTGGAGTATAGTTGGTTAACAATGTTGTGTTAGTTTCAGGTGTACAGCAAAGTGATTCAGTTACACATATATATGTAACTATTCTTTTTCAAATTCTTTTCCCACTTAGGTTGTTACACAGTATTGAGCAGAGTTCCCTGTGCTGTACAGTAGGTCCTCACTGGTTATCTATTTTAAATATAGCCGTGTGTGTGTGATAATTCTCAAATCCAAAGTCTTTGCAGTTCTGTCTCTGCTGTCTGTGGTTCCTGCTGTTTTTGTTTATGGTGCTTTGTTTCCCTGTGTGGTTTTTGCTTGGGAAGTGTTCATTTTCCTTTATTTTATTGTTAATTCTATAGGATTCTTTGAGGTTCAGACTGAGTTTGAGCTCTTCCCAGAGAGGGTTTACACTACTTCTGAAAGTCACCTGAGGGGCCCTATCATTCTAAGACCTGAGTGGTTGTGTGTGTTACCAGTTTCAGAGTTCAGTGCAGGAAATAGAAACCACTCAGTGTATTTTAAGCAGAAAGGGGTTTAAAACAGGAAATTAGGTGCTTATAAAATCACTGGAAAAACTGGAGGTGTGGTAAATCAGGAAACCTCCCCTGGAACTATTGAGTTGAAGACCACATCAATGTAGTTTTGATTCAGGCATAAGGAAGCCAGGGTTAGGAGGCCACTGCTGCTGCGGCTGTTACCATAATGACCATATCTACCCACAAAGCTGCTGATAAAACCCTGAGTCTGGCCACTGCCAATCTTTTACACTCCTCGTCATGACCTTGGTTGCCAGCGGAACAACAGTCTTGGCCTCAATTCCAGCTACCAAATCTCATGCAGGTCCATGCAGTTGGGAGAACCTAATTCATGTCTAGAGTCTAGCTGCAGAAGAGCATCAGAAATTAGGCTTTTACGTTCCAGCCTCTACAATACAGGAGTTGAAAAGCGTGCTGAGTCCGTTGATCATGACCTGCTCAGAGCTACTGGGTAGCTTCTCACCGCTCTGCAGCCTCTCAGTTCTTGTTACCCTTTTGTCAGCCTGTGCCTAGTGTATCTTTTCCATCCCTGTATTTTGAACCTGTGTGAGACACTATTCACTGGCTACGGAACATTCATTTCAAAATCCCTTATCTCTTGTCTGCCTTTACTAAATAAGCTGGGGTGACCTCCCCTCTTGCCAGCTGACAACAGTTTTTTGGGTTTTGTTTTTTTTGCGGTACGCGGGCCTCTCACTGTTGTGGCCTCTCCCGCTGCAGAGCACAGGCTCTGGACGCGCAGGCTCAGCGGTCATGGCTTACGGGCCTAGCCGCTCCGCGGTATGTGGGATCTTCCTGGACCGGGGCACGAACCCGCGTCCCCTGCATCGGCAGGTGGACTCTCAACCACTGCGCCACCAGGGAAGCCCTGACAACAGTTTTGATTACTGAAACACCAGCAGAAATCTGTTGAGAACTCTGGGAAGGTTTTTGCTTTTCCTGAAAGAGGAAGCCATGGGACCAGTGTTGTTTTTTTCCCATTCCTACTTTCAATGTGGATGTAATGCCTAAAGCCTTGGCAGCCATCCTGTGACCATGAAGAAAAGGCCAAGAGAACTGCTGAGATACCACCCCTATGCTGACGAACGAACACCAGCAGCCACGTGCTTCCAGACTTCTACAAGAAAAATAAACCCACTGTGTTAGCCACTGTAGTTGGTGTTTCTGTTATTTGTATTCAAAAGCAGTTCCAACTAACATATAACTTTCTTTTCACGTGTGTCTTCTGTGAATAACATATCAATTTGGTTGTCGTTAATCTGAAAGTCTCTATTTTTTTTTTTTTTTTTTGCGGTACGCGGGCTTCTCACTGCTATGGTCTCTCCCGTCGCGGAGCACAGGCTCCGGACGCGCAGGCTCAGCAGCCATGGCTCACGGGCCCAGCCGCTCCGCAGCATGTGGGATCTTCCCGGACCGGGGCACGAACCCACGTCCCCTGCATCGGTAGGTGGACTCTCAACCACTGTGCCACCAGGGAAGCCCTATCTGTGTGATTTCTTTGGAGAAATGTCTGTTTAGGTCTTCTGGCCATTTTTTATTGGGTTGTTTGTTTTTTTGTTATTGAGCTGTATGAGCTCCTTGTATATTTTGGAAATTAATCCCTTGTTGGTTGCATCATTTGCAAATATTTTCTCCCATTCTGTAGGTTGTCTTTTTGTTTTATTTATGGTTTCCTTTGCTGTACAAAAGCTCAAGTTTCATTAGGTCCCATTTGTTTATTTTTGTTTTTATTTCCATTTCTCTAGGAGGCGTATCTAAAAAGATATTGCTGCAATTTCTGCCAAAGAGTGTAAATGGGAATTTAATTCATACCCCCTGTGATTACTGGAATGTTTTGACTTATTCTTGCTATCTTATTTTATGTTTGCTTTTTACCATGATTTTTCATATTAAATTTCTCCTCTTACCATTTCTTGGATTGATCACTCTCTTAAAGTTTCATTTTATTTTTCTTCAAGTGTTTTAGAAGGTGTACATCCAATTTCTACCATCCCACTTGGGACAAGTTTCCAATCGATTTTCTTTTTGTGCTGTAGTTTGAATACCTTCTACTTACCTGTTTTTATGTTCACATTACGATCCTTTCTTTTGCAGGATCCAATCTGCTTTCAATCTCCTAAAATTTTTTCTTTCACATATAGCATTTTTCAGGTCTCAGATTTCCATTTGGCTCTTTTTTAGTGTTTCTATATTGCTCCTAAAAAGTCATCCCTATACCTTCACCCATTACATCCATCTTTTCCTGTCAAATCGTTAACATATTTATAATAATTATTTTAGAGTCTTCGCTAATTCTAGTGTCTGGCTCTTCTGTGGGTCTGCTTTTTTCTCTTGATTATGCGATGCAGTCTCCTGCTTCTTTGCGTGTCTCATAAATTCTGATCGTACGCTGAACATTATGGGTGATACATCATGACAGACACATAGTTTCTGTCAACTTCCTCTGAAAGGTGATGAACTTTGTCTAGAAGGCCGTTAAATCACTGGCAGATAAACTTGGTCCTGTGGCAGCTCAGTTCTAGGCTTTGTTAGGGTATGTTTATTTCAGTTTTGCCCTCAGTGCCTTCATTTTCTGTGATGATCTCTACGTCTATCCACTATTTCATTCTTTTTTATGGCTGAATAATATTCCATTGTGTGTATGTATGTATGTGTGTGTGTGTGTGTGTGTGTGTGTGTGTGTATACGGGCCTCACTTCTAAAACATGGCCTTTCTGGGGTTTTAGTATAAAGCCCAAGGGGTTTACCAAACACCTCGAACTAGGGTGGACTTGAATTCCAAACTCTGAGTCTGCAGTCGGGCAGCTGCTGAAATCTCTGCTCAGTCCTCTGCCTCTCCGCTTGGCACTTTCAGCTGGGCTCCTTGGAGGCATGACCCATACATACCTGGTTCAGCAGTCAGCCCAGCCTTGAAGGGTGATTTGTACACAGATCTGGGGGCTTCCTCCTTTCAGGATCTGCCCTCCCTCAATTCCCAGCTACTCTGGCAGCCCTTAACTCCAGCTTCTGTCTTTTCAGCCCTGTAAGATGAGGTGGACCACCCCGAGATTCCTTCCGTCTAGGGCACTGTGCCTTCACCTAGTTGTTCTTTATGTTTTCCCCGAGTTTCTAACTCCCAATAGCTTCTGTGCTATTACCCGAGGTGGAACTTACCCTCTAGATTTTTTTTTTAATTCCCATGCCACTCTCTATATTTTACAGCTTCATTTTTAATGGTTTCCTAGGGAGCCTGACACTTCTTATTTATTTATTTAGGCTGTGCCGGGTCTTAGTTGCGGCACGCGGGATCTTTTAGTTGCGGAATGCGGACTTCTTAGTTGCGGCATGCGTGCGGGACCTAGTTCCCCGACCAGGGATCAAACCTGGGCCCCCTGCATTGGGAGCGTGGAGTCTTACCCACTGGACCTCCAGGGAAGCCCCTCCTCTAGATTTTTAATGTACACTAATAGTATTCAATAATATCCAGAATTAATCAATTCTATCCTCTCCTCAAAAAGACCAAAACCTGAGTCTGTTTTCACTTCCCTTCTCATTCTCCTTTTCCTTGAATTAATCCGGGATCTTAGTTCTCTATTATTATTCATTTTTTAGCTATGCATAAAAACTATTTAAACTTCACTATAAGCTGTAATGGCTGCTCTGTTGGCCACTGCCCATTGGATACCATAGCTACCTCCTTCTTGGATTCTTTGTGTCTTGCTATGTGGCAATCCTTGAGAAATTCCTTCAGGGAGCAAATCTGAGAGTGACAGACTTCCTGAGGTTTATATGCCCCAAGTATTTCGCTGTGACCTTTCACGTGAATGCTAATTTGGCTGAGTAAAGGCCTCTGGGTTCAAAGTTCTTTTTTCTTAGAACCTTGATGACATTGCTCCAGTTTCCACCAGCATCCTACATTGCTGGGGCTCATACAATTCTTACTTCTTTGAGGGTAATTTTCTGCTTATTTTCCTTTGGAAACAGTGTTGTTTTCTGTTTTTGTTTTTCTCTTGGTATTCTGAAGTTTTGGGAAATGTGTAAGGGTGTGTCTTATTTCCAGGTAAGTCATTTTGTCACCCAGGGCCCTTTCCATGTGAAGACCTGTATCTTTCTTCAGATCTGGGAAATTTTCTTCCATTATGTTTTAATTATTTCTTTCATGCCCCCCTCTGTTCCTGTCTCCTCAGATTCTAAATGCCTCTTTACTTTTCTTCTCATTTGCTGTTCCTCGGACTCTTCCCATAATACCTTGGTCTTGTGTCTTGTAATATTGTGTCTGAGGGTTATTTCCACACCTGTTTACTTTGTGAAATCTTTGCATGGGTGCTGGTCTCTGTTTATAGAGTTGTGTGCTCTTCTTGACATTCACTGGTTTTCAAATGTTGGGTGATTTTTAATCTTAGGCTCCTATTTGTGTTTGAAAACCCCCAATTCTACTGTCTGTGGATCCAGGCTCTGATCACATGTGCTTGGAAGAGGAGGGTCCGTGCTTCTGACAGGGTGTGCAGTGGGGATGGGTCCTCTTCATCCTAGAGACTTCCTGCTGCCTGGGGCCTTGCCTGTCTCTTGGACACTAACGCTGTAGCCTGGAGGCAGACGCTCACTGGCACGGGTTTAGTACAGGGAAGGGAGTGGGAGCCGCTAGCCAGCGGATACTCCGAAAGTGGTTCCCCAGATAATCACCCTGACTACTGCCCCAGGGCTGCTTCCTGTTCCATTTCCATAGACACAGAACTTTCTCAGAACTCTTGGACTGCTTTCACAGAAGTCACTGCCTGTGAATATTTTAGGTTTCCTTTTCCTTTGATCCTATTTCTCCATCAAACCACACCTATCTACTCTGTATCTTACATGAATTCCTGAAACAGTCCGGTATGCCAATAGACATTTTTAGTTTTTACTTAAAGGTTTTTTTGTGGTTTTTTTCTGGCGGGGGGCCTCGCCACGTGGCTTGTGGGATCTTAGTTCCCCAACCAGGGACTGAACCCAGGCCCACGGCAGTGGGAGCGCGGAGTCCTCACCCCTGGACCGCCAGGGAGGTCCCAGGTTTATTCTTGACTTCAGGGGACTCCAGGATATGTTTACCAGGGAGGCAGGAGGCCCACCTGCGTTGGGCCATGGATGGGTCCCCACAGCTCGCCTGCATCACATTCCTGGTTATGGACCACAGGCTAGGGGCTCTGCACCCCTCCGAATAATACAGTGTCTCTTGTCCTGGTTGAGGTTCAAACTTAAAGGAGAAAGACCTGCTGACATCAGGATTTGCAACCGGGAGAGGGGTTGAAAACATATCCTCAACATTAGGCTACAGAAGAAAACCTTTCCATGAAATTCCCACCTAGAACCAGTTACGGGGAAGTGAGGTGATAAATGAGTCCAGAAAAATATACGAGGGCTTCTAAGCCAGCCACAGCTTGCGTCAGGACACAGTGATGTAGAAATAACACAGCAAAGTTTTACGTGCAACTCAGGGTGTGGCATGTATGTATGATTCAGAAAGAATAATATGAGTTTGTATAGCTGGAAATGGGCATTTGGGTGGGGATTAAGCAACGACAGAATTATAATGCACGCTGGGTGGGATGGTAACACCTCTTTTTGCCTGTAAGGCTGTTCAGAGAAAACTCTGTATCCAGAGATCTGTCTTTTTAGGATTAATGAATACATAGAACCATTAAGAATATGATTTAAGGAAAAAAAAAAAGACATGAATAGAAGATGTCTATAGACTGATGATACTCCAGGTTTTAGAGGAAAACATTGAAAATGAGGATTTGGGGCTTCCCTGGTGGCGCAGTGGTTAAGAATCCACCTGTCAATGCAGGGCACACGGGTTCGAGCCCTGGTCCGGGAAGATCCCACATGCTGCAGAGCAACGAAGCCCGCACGCCACAACTACTGAGCCTGCGCTCTAAAGCCTGCAAGCCACAACTACTGAAGCCCGAGTGCCACAACTACTGAAGCCCATGCGCCTAGAGCCTGTATTCTGCAACAAGAGAAGCCACTGCAATGAGAAGCCCGCAACAAAGAGTAGCCCCCACTCGCCGCAACTAGAGAAAGCCCACGCGCAGCAACAAAGACCCAATGCAGCCAAAAATAAATAAATTTAAAACAAAAAGAAAGAAAATGAGGATTTCAAGTGTACAGCAAAGTGCATCAGTTATACGTATACATACATCCACTCTTTTTTAGATTCTTTTCCCATATAGGTCATTACAGAGTATTGAGTAGAGTTCCCTGTGCTATACTAGAGGTTCTATTAGTTGTCTGTTTTATATATAGTAGTGTATATGTGTCAATCCCAATCTTCCAATTTATCCCTCCCCCCCTTACCCACCGGTAACCATAAATTTATTTTCTACATCTGTAACTCTAATTCTGTTTTGTAGATAAATTCATTTGTAGCCTTTTTTTTTTAGATTCCACATATACGTGATATCATATGATACCTGTCTTAGTCTGTCTGACTTACTTCACTCAGTATGATAATCTCTAAGTCCATCCACGTTGCTGCAAATGGCATCATCTTGTTCTTTTTAATGGCTAATATTCCATTGTATATATGTACCACATCTAAGTCAGCTATAAAACATGACAATTTCAGTTTGGTAAATCAATTTCTTTATGAGATCCTCATCAGTAACCAAATAAGTGCCAGCCTATTAGCGTTAAAGTGTGCGGATTCTTGCAAAAGGAAAAAACTGAACTGATTCGGCATCCAGTAAGCTTGGAAGAAAAAAAAAAAACTAGCCTCGAAAACAAAAATAAAAACAGATTTCTGGCTGCTGTCCACAAAATCCTCCCACACAGCTGACTGATGACAGGTTGAACACCTGTTGTGTTACCTGCTCCCACGGCACACCTTTCTTTCCTCAATGAGCCTCTGACGTGTGCCAAATCAGGATTTTGGTCCCAGTGACAGTGACTTTCTCGCGCAGCTCCGTACAAGTGTCTTTTTTCTTTTCTTCTTTTTTTTTTGGCCATACCACGTGGCATGCAGGATCCTAGTTCCCCAACCAGGGATCGAACCCGCCGCCCCACCCCCACCCCCCGCAGTGGAAGAACGGAGTCCCAACCACTGGACCGTCAGGGAAGTCCCAAGCATCTTTTCTTTTGAACCAGGTCGCTTGGTTGTAAGGCAGATGCTGGTAGCTTCACGCAAGATCTCCGTGTGCCCAGCACCGCCGCTGGCAAAGGGCACGTTTCTGATAACTGGTGACTGTTAACACGGTCAGGGAAATGCAGGAACAGGTTCAGTCAGTCAAAGTGGCATCCGCGAGCCACCTCTCAGGCCAAAGCTACCTTGAGTGGGGGGAACACGGCTGCCTGGGGCCTCGATATTGTGCTTTTTTGCACTGACTCTGCCGCGAGGCCCAGCAGTTTTCTGCTGTGCCAGTTAGGGGGCAGGTGGAAAGTTGAGCTGGAAAGACCAGAAACGTAGAGCCTGAAACCTTGATGGGAGGATAAAATTGTGGCAGTGCTTGCAGAAGAGCCACCTGGGTAAATGGACTGTTGTCTTTGGAAGGCGGTTGTCATAATTCGTATTGAAATGACGCACGGGGCTCGGAGAAGCCTCCCTGATCCGGCTGCCCAGGCAGTGAGAACTGTGCCCGCGCTATCTTCACAGTTCTGGGATCTTGTGAGCCGGGCCACCTGGGCTCCTGCGAGCCCCAGACGTGTAATTAGAGCCTCCCAGGCCGGGATGATATGCAGACAAGTCTTATCATGCGTGTGGGCTGCTGTGGGTGCGCTGAGCCGGGCTCCCAGGTCTCCCTGAACCTCAGGATCCGGCCCCGGCTTCTGCTTAGCCAAGAGCTGTGATCGGTTACTAGGTAGAAAACTGTGTACAGGACACTAGAACCTCAGCACGGCCGAGGAGCTGGCACAGGCAAAATACAGCTTCCTGCGTGCTGAGCCCAGGGCCACTCAGAGCTCAGGCCTGACAGACAGACTCATCCTGCCTTACACAAGAGGGGTGTGCACAAAAGTCACGCGGTCCCGGGGGAGGCGCTGGGCTAATCCCTCATAACTGCGAAATGAAGAAACATGCAAGAAGCATGTGATTCAGATGTTTATTTGACATGGATCCAAAGTTATTTCCAAGGAATGAAGGTGCTGCCTTTTCCCATCGGGGCACAGAGTTCAAGATGACGAATGCGCGTACGTTCCCAAGGACCAGCCCCTTGGTTATAACCCCTCGGTTCCCCCTCTTACTTTGGCTGGGGGAGGGAGGAGGAGAAGATTTACATGCCATCATGGATGCTGATTTAGAGAACTTGCTACGGGTGGGCTTGCTTTGGCTTCCAGGCCATTTGATGGGATCGCAGGGTGAAGGATGACGGCATAGTGGAGGCACGTGTAAGCCCAATGGCCTGCCAGCAGCTCTCTTTCTAGGCAGGGAAAACCTTCCCAACCATCCCCAGCCCCCTCTCCATCCCAAACCCCCCCTGCGGCCCTGCCAGGTGGCCACGGGCCTGAGAAGCAAAGGGCCGTCAAGGGCTGCTCTGATGTGAAAGCATTTCTGATTTCTGCAGGTGCTGGAAAACGTAAACACTATACCTACCTTTGCCACTGAATTCTGGGCAGATCACGTGAAAGCCGAGGTGAGCCTGTCTAAACACGCTCTAGTAACACATCTGGGCTGCTTAGGTAGAAGTATCTTGAAGTTTGATACATTCAAGTGAAAAGCAAGCATGAAAATTCACACCCTCAGATCGCATTAGACATGCTTCAGTTACACTGTTTCGCTTAGTACAATCAGACTAGCTGATTTCGGATGCACTTGAACCTTCTGCCCTATCCTCTCCTCTCTCTACTTTCCAAATAAAACACCAAAACTTCTCTTAAAAGGTGTATGATTCAAATGTGGAGAGGAAAAGGGTCAGAACGTTTGTCAAACGGTCTAGTCTGCAAAGCAAACCAGTCTCTGAGTGTATCTTAGTTGGACCTAAGCTTATTTTCTTAAAAACAAGAATCCATACCACCACCATGCCCCCCATTCCCAAGCTTTCGTACTGGATTGGAAACTCACAGTCTGCCTCCTGGTTTGTTACACGATTCAGATTCAAAGGTGTGGAACCTCAGTCTGTCTATCTGAAGGCCTTTAAAGGAAAAATCATTCAAGAATCCTCGAAGTTTGAAGTAATATCTTGACTAGAGCTAATGCAAAGTAATCTTGTGGAGAATCTTGGCAGGTCAGAACCAGCCTGAGTCAGTTTTGTCTTCTCAGTTGCCGTTACCATAATGTAGACATTTTTACACGGCAACATAGTTTTAAAGTTTTATTGGCTTTTCACAAAATGCCTAACAGAATGCTGAAATGAATTTCTAAGTTAATTTTAAAAAGTAGGCCCTAAGTCCATTTTGATAGTAACTATTGCTAAATAAAATACTGTATATATATATATATATATATATATATATATATATATACACACACACATATATATATATACATATATACATGTGTTGTGGCAATGTCAATTTCCTGGCTTTGATTATGGACTATGATTATATGTTATCATTGGGGAAATCTGAGTAATGGGTACAGGGGACCTCTCTGTACTGTTTTGAAACTTTTGAATCTATAATTAATCTCAAAACAAAAAGTCAAAAACAAAAACAAAGCTATGTATGAAATAACCATGCTAGGAGCTTATTTTAAGAAAATGTCTCCCTATACCCTAATATAATAAATTATGTGATGAAATTAAGAACTAAAATAGAGGGACTTCCCTGGCGGTCCAGTGGTTAAGACTCCGTGTTTCCACTGCAGGGGACACGGGTTTCGATCCCCGGTTGGGGAACTAAGATCCCGCATGCCATGCAGTACAGCCAAAAAATAAAATGAATAAAATTTTTTTAAAAAGAACTAAAATAGAGAATAGCTTAATATATATTTTGATTCTTAAACCAGTAGGTGGATGTAGTTCTCTTTTCTCCGACTATGAATTGCTCTAGAAAAATCTATGGCTCTGTTGTTTTGACAAGGGCCCCTAGCATCGAAGAAACATCCTTTTAAAAGATCTTTGCATAATACAGTTAAGACATCCCTTGAGACCTAAAGAGAAATAAGCAACGCATAAACAAGATTAAACTTCCATTAGAATGTGGAATTTGGTAAGATCGGCAAGGCATACTCGATGACTGCAGCCTAGAGAGACTTGGAATTTAATATTATCCAGATTTGGGGTTGACTTAACAAAGGAGTCCTCTTGAACTTAGCTTCTGCTTTCTGCCATGAAACGGTCCCTAATAATAAATTCCTTCTGTTTGCATAGGGCTGGGCCCTGCTCTGCTGTGGTCTCCCATTGATGGGGAAGGGAAGCTCAGGGAATCCTTCCCGGAGGACGTGGGAGGCTGAGATGAGCCTGCACTTCCTGACTTTAGGCGAGAGCTTTGTTAACTAGGTAAGGCCCGTCTTTAAGTGAGGACTCAACAGTGCATTCAGTGGCAGCTGAGAGCCGGCTGTCTCCTCGCCCGTAACGGTCTTATCAACACTAAGAGAGCACGCCCAGGGCTGCCCTAGGCCAGGGGAGCGCTTAGAATTCCATCTGCTCTGTGTGCTGGCCAAGGACTGAGTTGGCAAGCGGTGCTATGGATAGCGTTCTGGTCACTAGTGGCACTGGCCAGGAAGAAACAGGAAAAGATAATAGTCGCGCAAAATCAAGGAACAACATGAAGGTGAGAGGGAAGCAAGTACGCAATGAATTAAAGATGGTCTTGACCACAGTACAAAGAAAAGGCAGTGGAGTGGGCAAAACAGGCAAAAACCACGAGCTGCAGATGGTGCGGCGTCAGTGCCGTGATCAGGAGCCCCCGGGGGACAGGCACAGTGGCCCGGGCCACACACCTGGGTCTGCCTCCCACCTGAGATCACCACCTGCTATTTCTACCTCCAAGTATCTGCAAAGCCAGTGTTTCTCCGTCTCCACCGCCGGACACTCAGATCTCAGTTCCGACAGCCTCTGTCCCGAAGTCTCCCCCTTTCCAATCCGTTCTGCATGCAACAGCCCTTGGTCTTCTTGAAACACATCCCATCCCATCCATCCCCTGCTTAGACCTTTGAGTGGCATCCGCTACCCTTCCCCGTTGTCGCTCTCGCTGGGTAACTTCCGGCCCCTGGCGAATGCCCAGCTTCCCTCCAGCCTTGCGGTCCCCGTCCTGGGCTTCCCAGTTCACTCTGCTTCCTTCGGCTCAGATTCCATCCCTTCAGATCTCATCACCTCAGAGAGGTGGGGGCCCTTTTGTCATTCTGTCACCACCGCTGTTCATTCCTTTCCAGCGTTTATCACAAATGGTCACTAGGTACTGCTTCAAATTCCATAAGGGCCTGGGTGTGTTTTCCGAGGGTCTAGCACTTGGTAGTTATTCAACAAACGTCTGTTGAAGGAACTCCTCAAACCCATTTCTTCATCTGTCAATTGCCAGAAATAACGCCCAGCTTGTGGGGTGAGGATGAAATCAATCCACAGACAGGGCCCCCACTGTGTACCAGCTACTGGTTTATACGCAGTTGTCACAGATAATTCCCAATCGTAGTTGTAACCCTCTCCCCCAGTTTTACCAATGAGAAAATGGAGGTACAGAGATTTCGAAGAATCTGCCCAACACGTCATTAGAAAGAGCTGGAGTTGGACTTTCAGCCCAGATATTCCGAGTCCTCACTCTTTACTCTGGAAGGAACCAAGCACAGGCAGGGGTGCAGTTAAAGTCATGGAGAGCTTTGCCGTCACCCAGGAAGCTGGGGAGTGTCGAGGGCCGGGGGCGGGGGACGGCAGGCAGCTGGATTTCAGCGACACGGCAGAGGAAAGGGAGGTGAACAGGCAAAGGACCAGGCGACACCGGACGGGCACCCTGCCCGACGGCATCCCAGCCTCCTCCCGCCTCCCAAACCTGTGACTCAATGAGAAGCCAGGGCAGGCTGGCCTTCCTTTGGTGGCCTTGCATCAGGCAAGAAGCAGCGCCTCCCCAAGGGCCCAGGGCAACCCAGACCCGGTCCTCAAACTCAAAGTGCGTCACATCAGGTCCGTGTCAGAGCTGGCTGCTTCCTGTTAGAGCCCCTTGGATGGGGACGCCCCTCCCCAGAAGGAACCTGTTTCCACAGCAACCAACCAGCATCAATTCAGATGCACCTTCTTAACTGTTATAGATAAATACAAACAGCTCGTTTTCACTGTCTGTATACTACTTAAATGAACATTGCTCAAATCGTCTGTCATTTTAGGGAATGGTGGTAAATTTCAAGCCTATGTTAGACTGCTTAAAAATCTTCCCTTGTGCTTAAACATGGTCATGTTGTCATATTACTCGAGACACAAATTCTTTTTTTACACCTCCCCTCCCCCTCCCTCGAGACACAAAATTTTATAAGAGTGTAGGCAAGAAACATTATTAACGGTGTCATAAATAAGTATTATAACTTTATTAAAATGAAAAGACAATATTCAAAATAATGCAACAAAAACGAATAAAATCCTTTGTCCAATACTGTACACATAAATGCAGAAATCAGTGCATTTTTCTAAAGCATGTTTTAACCTTCATTTAGTTCATACTAAAATATAAGCTTTAAATAACTCAAATAACATCACTCAGCAGTTTAAACTGTAAACAGCTTGTTTACCAGGAAGAACGTCGCAGTAAGGTACTTCTGTCACTGAGCACCATCTCCTTTGTGCGGCTCTACACAAGATAAATACAGCGAAGCTTGTGAACGGGAACGTGAGCTCTCCGAGCGGAGCAGCCGACTGTGAGAGTTCCCAAAGCAGTGCTGAGGTGACCTCTGCTCGTAAGACATACTGGGCTGTTGGTCAGAAGTGTTTTACTTAAAAAGCAAACAATCCCCAGGAAATACTGAAGAGGAACCAGCAACACAAGGCCAGCTTGTGTTGTATTCATTTATTTATACAGTCTAAAAAAGGGGAGGGAAAAAACCCAGGACAAAAAAACAAGAAACAAACAAAACAAAAAAACCCACGACACACGTCCCCACACAGATCCTCTCAACCGCATTGCTGTCTCATTATTGCTTCAACTGACATCCTCAACACTGGCAAAGAGTTTAATTTGCTTTCCCCCCCGAGCGCCCTGTGTTTCGGGGTGGGGTGGGGGTGGGGGGTAGAATACAGCAGGAATGGTAAGGAAAAATGACTGACTAATTCTGTTACCTTCCCATTTTTCAAGATGTGAGACACGGACAGGTGAGAATACGGTACCAAATATGTGGCCATCCCTCCCCTCAACAGACCAGGAAGCAAGACCTAAAGGATTTAGGTCTTGGGATGACTTGAACGAGGCAGGTTAAATCACAGAAAGAACGAATGCCCTGCCCTCCATGGAAAAACTGCTTGCAAAGATGAATAAGACAAAACAGAACAGGCCTCCGAGCCAGAAATCCTCCAACTTAGTAAGAAGAAATAGTTGTTGTTTTTTTTTAATGATTTTGATCTAAACAATACTGTATTCTGTATTCTCTTCCATGTGCTCAATCTTCAGTCTGCCAGGAGCCATCCTCCAGTTTTAGTTTTTATCATTCTAAATATATATTACTCTAAGATAGCAACTACTTGGTTAACTTGCAACTAGGATCTACGATTTTACCACAAGTGTAGGTACGGGTGCATAACGTGAGCACGTACAGAAATGTCCCCATCCTTCCTTCCCGCATCACATCTTCAGATCACAGACTTGAGCAGACTTTTCTCCGCCACTAACACGGTCAGGGATGCTCAGCATGGCAGCACCTCACGACCCTCTAAACCCTTCTCTTTAAGACAGACAGTTCGACTCTCTGACCCTGCGACCTGCCCCGTCTTCCTGTGAACCGCCATCAGGCTGCAGAACTGCAGGAGAACCGCTGGCTGCTGCGGCACCTCTGCTGAGCCAGGACCCAGGGTCTAAGGGGAAACCACGTAGGAGAAATGTCTGCGCTTCACGTGGCCTGCCAGATCCACTCTTGGTTTCGAGTCCAGCTTTTCTGGGGCCGAAAAGACACCGCCATCGGCAGGGAGGGGCTGGATGGGGGTGCTCGTGTGTGTCTCTTCTGCTTCCCTAAAAAACTTTTCGTATTTGTCCAGGTAGGGCGGCCTCTCAGGGAGCAGGTAATAATGCGTTGAGCTCACTTTCTTCCCGTTTTCAATGATGGGCAGGATGCAGGGGACCTTACCGGCGGCCCCCTCGCTGTGCTGTCTCTGCAGGGCTTTGCTGCTCACATACTTGGGGTCGGGGGCAAAGCTCTGCGTGGGGGGCATGACCCCGTTGAGGTAAGACGGGAGACTTTTGGGGCTCGGGGTGCGGGAGTTACTCCCGGACAAGGGTTCTCTCGGCGGGACTTTGGGGGGCCTGTCCTCGTCGCTGTAGGTGCTGGAAGTGACTTCGGCCGACCACCTTCTGTAGTCCGGCTTGGCTGGCCGGGGAGGGATGGGGACCCGGGGGGGCACCTCGGGCTTGTCGCCATCGGAGTTGGGAGAAGCCCTGTGCACGTAGCTGGAGATCCTGATGGCCGGCTTGTTAAAGGACCCTGCGGGGCCTGAGTGAGACCTCCTCAGTCTCGGGTGGGCCTGGGACAGAGGGGGGTTGGCACTCGTCCCCCCAGCAGCCTGGTCGTGCGCCTGGCTGAGATCCGCGGCCGAGACGGCCGGGGTATCGAAATACGCGTAGTTGATCTGTCCGCACCCTCGGAAGCTGCGCCTGCCAGGGCCGTCAGGTCTGAACTCGGAGATCGCGCAGTCTTCTAGAAGGAAGTCCGTGTCCGAGCTGGTCAGGAACTCGACCTCGCAGTCCGTCTCGTCCAGGGAGAGGTCCTCGGAGATGGGCAGGGGGGGCAGGGGCCTAGAGCCCCGCTCGCAGGGGGCCACGCCAGGGAAGAGGGACGGGGGCGTCTTGATGGGGGTGAGCGGGGGCGTGGAGGCACAGACCCCGTTCACTGCCAGCTTCTTCAATCCACACGCCACCCGACCCTCCTCCTGCTGCCCCCAGCCTTCACTCGGGGGGATGATGAGAGGGGGCAGGCGAGACTTGGCGGAGGGGCCGTGCTCCGGAAAGTGGCTGCCGTTCATCGGAGCAGACCTGGAAGCGCGCCCTGGAAGGAACCCGAGAGGTTACCCAAGATCGACCACGCTCGCCCTCAGCTGCCCGCACTCCTGCCGCCTTCTGCCGGGTCGCTCCTGGCCAAACCCCTAGCCGCTGGAATGCCGAGCACACCCAGGCAAGCCCCACGGGCGTAATTAGGGCCCGGAGGTGGGGAACGCACCTGATCCGGTTCAAAGAACAAATGACCTCTTCTATCTGCCTTGGACGTGTGCGCGGCGCATGCCCACACGCCCCAGACAGGTTCTGTGACGTGTGCAGAATCCACAGAAGGCCAGCAGCATGTAACTTACGCGAGTGCCAGCCTGCACCAACCTGGTCCTTTGAGAGGTGGACCACACAGCACACTCAGGGCGGCCCTGAGATAGGACAGAGCCTCACCAGGCCCCTTGCGATACCGCGAGCCAGAGACTCGCCTGTGATGGGACAAGCAGCCCTTGGCAAAAATCTAAGGAACACCAGGTTCACGTTAGAAGGACTAACATACACACACTCTTCTAAGTTTCTGTCAACACTTATACCGCTTTGTCACTTTCGAACAGGCATTCGAGGCTCGTCAGGAAGAAGAGAGATCCTGTCCGGGGTTCCTGAGAGTTATTATGTCTCATCGCTGGGACGCCTTAGAAGCTCACACCCCCACGGGGAGACCCAGTGACTCAGGCTGAGGTGCAAAGGCGGCTAAGAACACGCTTAGCTTCAGAATCTGTCGCCACTAGGGGACCGGCTCCTGTCGGAAACAGCTCAGGTCGTTCCCTCATTTAGAAAATAACGCTGGAGGCCAAGCTCACGCGAGGGGCTGCCACCACCCTCCTCCCCCAGTGCCAGGGGCGCTTGGGCTTTCAGGACACATACCTATGGATGTTAGGTGCTCCGCCGTCGAGTTCAGACTGTAGGCCATGGTTATGGGGTCGATGTTCAAAAAGCCGCTGAAAGGAAAGGACAGACACCTTGGTGACAAACAGGCAGCAATCGCGTCCCCGCCCTCACTCGGACGTCACACACTCAGGCTCCAGCGGCCCCACGTCCTGCACTTACTTCTCAAACTCGCCGCGGCCCCCCCAGCAGGCCTTCAGGCTCCCCAGGGCTTGGCCATCGTGCAGAAACCCAGTTTTTAACGGGACTCTGATCTCCTGAGCAGCGACTCCGGCCATGGACATTGTGCCTTATTCTGGTAAGTCTTAAAACTCGTGAAGCCCAGGGAGGGATGTGTGGTCAGCCAGTGGCTTTCATTTCCTAGAGGGGATACAGAGGAGAGAGTAAACGGAACAATCCCGAAACACACGCAACTCGCCACGGTGAGACAATTTCGGGGGCTGTGGAATGGAAACGTTCCACGACCGACTTCCACTCAGTTCTTCCATTTTTTTTTTTTTGCGGTACGCGGGTCTCTCACTGCTGTGGCCTATCCCGTTGCGGAGCACAGGCGCCGGACACGCAGGCTCCGCGGCACGCGGGATCTTCCCGGACCGGGGCGCGAACCCGCGTCCCCTGCATCAGCAGGCGGACTCTCAACCACTGCGCCACCAGGGAAGCCCAGTTCTTCCATTTTTATGTTACCTAGCTCTTACTTTTCACGAGGGTACGTAAATGTAGACATTATAAGTCTTTTTTGGGGGGCGGGGGAATGTACTAATCCAGGATGTGAGATGCTTTCAGCCAATGGGAAACAGACCAGCCGAGGCAGAGGTCCTGCGCGCTGACAGTTGCACAACACAGCGGCCTCACCCGCCAGAGCACACACACGGACCTTCCAGCGTGTGGTTGTGTTGAGAGTGGAGCTCATCCCACCCCGACCCCCGAGCTACACAAGTAATTTCAGAAATTACTGGGTTCCGATCTGCAACACTAATATTCTCTAAGACCCAACGCTTAGATGAAGCAGGAGAGTCTACGCTCGGCCCCTGATGACCAACCCCACAAGCCCAGCATTTACTTGGATTCCGTATTTCGGATGTGGGCCCCGGGAAGACAAATTCTCCAGTAACTACTTTTGCGAGAAAAAAGAACTCGTTACATATGAAGATACTCATTTCCATTCTCCCGTGGAAATCGAGTTCTGCATGGCGGCTTCGGCAGAGACCTGGATAGCGTCCCCCTCCCTCTTAAAGGCAAACTGAAGAGTGCATTCTCCACATTCTCCCCTGTGAACTGCCTAGTAATTTACGTCTGTCCTGCCTAGCTGCGAGGCATGGATTACAGTTTTCTTAACCCAGCAGTTCCTCACCTTCAGACCCCTCCGCCCCCTTGTCAGATGTGTCTGGAGTCCCCAGTCCCCGTTTTCCGTATTCATTACCACGGTGTATTCGCTATTAGCATCCACGTCTGCCCTGTCTTCAGATACGCATGTTTGCTTAGAATAAGGTGAGGACGTCACTTGTCAAGTCTCCGTGTCACACTGGCCCCTTGTGCGACGTGTACATACACTTTCTAACGCTTTCTCATCCTCTTGGCAAGTATTTTCGCACAAACCGAGAGCTGGGTGCCATGCTGAGGACTGTGGGTGACACAAGACGAGTGAGATGGGTGCTGTGCTGGGGGAGGGGCACAGAGGTCAGAGTTTTGTTTCAGGGTCAAATCCGTCACCCCCTACAAGACTGTGAGCTCAGGAAAGAGGCTGCACCCCAATCATTAATTATCACCACCTGAACGTTAGCAGGTGCTCAGTAAGTGAACGTTTGTACAACGCCATCTATTAGTATTGTCAGCAGCAACTGAATGTAAACAATATGTAAGGCACAGGGTTTATTTTTTGTTTTTTTTAAAGCTAAGGGTCTAAAAAAATACTCTGCAAATGTTGATGATTCGTTTTTTTTCACGTAAAAAGGAATGCAGACAGTTAATGTTTCAGTGACAAAGGAGGACGGGGTCCGATCAGCCCTTCTCAGCTTTTTACTCTCCCGAAGTCAGCTGTTTTCATATACTAGGCAGAGATTTCAACAGGTTTAAAATATTATTTCTAATAGTCAAGCATTATCTTTCTTTCATCGGTCTCTAAAGATACGTGATTAAGAAGAGGGGGGAAAAAACCCCCATCATTTCAGAAATCTAAGTTATTGGGAGGTCTTTTTTTGTTGTTTCTGAGGGTTGGTTTTTAAGATCAGGAACAAAGCAAATGTGTTTTTACTTCCCCTGAATGCAGTTAAGCTCTAAGAAAAATTTAAGATAAAATCTTCAGCAAAAAATTGCTAGACATACCCTCTCTGTCCCTGCCCGGTGGTCTAGGGTGCTGTTTCTGAGCAATCTGCAAGCACTGGCAGGACGACAGGGACAGTATCTGTGGCGATAGAAAACTGAAAGGCCAGATAGGAAGAAGAATATGGTATCTGACTGGTTTGAAAGCACACGTTGAAGATCGCCCATCCAGATTACAGGAAAGTGCTGCAGGGGACGGTGAAGGCCCAGCCCTCACCTGTCTGCAGGCCAGCAAGAACTACCAGTAATTACTGTGGGTCGGCCTCCGAATGCCATCTAAATCTTCGCTTTCAACAGGGTGATTGTGTAACCATCGCCTCTGCTGAAATGACCTCGGAATTCTGGACTTCCATTTCAGTGGTCCCTTAACATTATGTACACGTTCTAGAAAAAGTTATTTTTCGGTCATTGTTTCCATCACCTCCTTGTTAGCTTTCTTAAGAAAAAAAATTTTTTTTTTTTTTTTTAGTATAAAAAGAATTGTGTTCACTGAGGCAGCTCGCTTGTGACCACAATAGTGTCTTTGTGCATTCATCGAAGGTGACCTGCCTCTACATTTCAATGGGGAATTGTGAATGGGCCATGTTATGAAACTGTCCAAACTTCCCACTGGCTCGCACGGGGAGCTCCCAGGGCAGTGTCACTGTGTGCTCTCTTCTTCTGGAAAATAACTCCCAACTGTAGACTCAAAAAAGGGAACCTGCAGGGGGTCTGGAAGGAAACTTTTAAAGTGTGTTCCTCAGGTTGTAAACTCAACCACCTGGAATTCTTTTATGCCTCTTTCAAAACTCTGGAAGTATTCAATATGTATACTCCTCTGTAAAAAAAAAAAAAAAAAAAAAAAAAAAGTCAATCAATTTGGTCAACCTCGAGTCAAAAAGAAACACGGCGCTCAAGTGAAATTTAACTGATGCTGCCGTGTTTCGAAGTTTGTTCCCTTGTAACTGTAAAACTAGCTCTACCTTACAATTCATTAGGAAAACGGCTGCAAAAAGATACCTACGTGGGAAAACCAGGAACTATAAGTCCAAGATGGCATTGTGCAATGAAATGCAAACAATACGAAAGCTAATGTGAATCCACTCAGTCTGGTATATAGACCAGGGTCTCAATAACCTTGGGCATAGTAACTTTTCTCAAATACATGAACTAATTTTTAGCCTTTGTGTCAAAAATGCTGTTAAATACCCATCCCAGGTGTGAACTACTTTTTCCTGTTAACATCACTTCTTTTTTTTTTAATTCAAGGAAAACAAAACAAAACAAAACCCCTAAAGCCATTTGTTTCTTGAGGCTGTCCCTTTACTTTCTCTCCTTATAACCCGCGCTGCCGGGAGTTCTCACCCCCTCTAGGGCTTCAACTCTACATTGACAGCTTCCCGAAACCCGAGTCCAGCCCAGGCGCAAGCCTCCACTTTGCATTTCCTATTGTCTGGTGATCACCTTTCCAGTCGGACGGTCCCCTGGCATCTCCAACTTTACTAACCAAAGGCCTCCTGTCACCCACTGCACATCCCCTCCCCCTTCCCAAACCAGTTCACAGTCTAAGCAGATCACACGTCTCCGAAAGGCACCATTTTTAACCTGAGTTACAGCAGATGTACCTTCAATCGCCAAGGTCCACAGCTTATTTCTACGCTGTTTCTCAAACCTATCTTCCTTCCGTCCAGATCTGCCTCGGGTCTGAAAGTCCCCACCCACCCTGCACACCAGATCGCTGTTCCTCATCTCCCACTGCTCCAACCTCGTCAAAGTCTTCAAGGGCTGCTCAGTGCAAGCTGCTCGGTCTGGCGTTGAAGGCCTTCACAACGAGGCCCCCATCCACCTTTCTCAAGCTCTTGCTTCTCCTTTCCCCACATCGCTGTTAGGAATCAATGTGGGCTTCAGGGCCACCCTCTCCATAAACCCGCTCCCTTGGGAGAAGCCAGAGGAGGCTGTCCAGGGCTCAGGTTGTTCTGTGCCCCTGGTCCCCTTCTATCAGCCGAACTTTCTAGGACAGCACTCCCACCGCCCCAACAGATCCTGACCTCATTCATTTCTGACACATACTTAGTAAGTGGATCTTGAGAAAATATTCATCTCATTTTTAAAAAAGTAATTACATGAAAGATTTATGGAATTTATAATACAAACCAGTGAAGAAGGGGAAAAACACAGGTGTGTAAGGGATAAACTTAACATTTGCTGACATTGCCCAATTATAATGGAACAAGTCTAGGACGGGTAGCCAGCGAGGAATTTTCACTAAATTCATTTCCAAAATCCAAACTGGACAGTTTGAGACTGGGTAAAAAATTAGAAGCTTAAATGGTTAACAGTGTAACTTTCCCAACTGGCATCTGTTACTAAATGTCTACTTAAAGCAATCAGGGGATGCTTTCTAGAAACACTGAATTTCACCTTCTCCTCTCTTCTGGATTGTAATGCACCTCCTGTGTTTTTGCTGCTAAATTTAAGGTCATTTTCCTTAAAAAAAAAAAAAAAAGGGTTACATCCAAAAGCACATTGCACATTCTTTATCAAATAGGTGAAATGACATGCCTTTTGCTTGAGGATAGCCTCTTTGAGACTATTCTTTTAAAAACAGGCTACCTTGAGACAATAACCTAGATAGGCTTACCTGGCCACAGATCTCATTAATAAATCTCAGGCAATCCATGAGAGGGGGAGGGGCACATTTTTGTCACACAACTCATCCACTTCTGCCCAGTGCTTCCTTATTTAAAAGTGTGATGTAATTTCCTTCTTTCAATCTGGTTTAAGAACCTGATTTCTGTTTATTCAGGGTGATAAATGGTCTTCGCAGCTGCATGTAACAATTACCTACCGACCTATTTCCATACCCAGGGAGATATAAGGTAACTATATTCACAGCCAAAATCTGTGAAAAGAAACTGACTTAAGGCCATGACAACTACCATGATTTTAGACCCTCCCCAAGTAAACCAACTCATCTTTCATTTTGAAGACGCCTAAAATAATCACCTTCGGGAAAATGAAAAAGCAAAGAAAACAAAACCACACCTCACTATTTTTACTGTGATTAGTGTCTAAAGCGCTGGTGGCCAAGCGATCTGCACTGAACGCTCAGTTTAGCTCCTTTACAGGATTTTAATTTCCGTTAATAAAAGGAGAAAACTTATTTGGCATTCGCCTAACACATTCAGTGCTTATGATCGCTATAGTGTCGTGTGGCCTGAGCTGATTTACTAAAAGCAGAAGATTCTTCAAAAATCGCAGGCCCTAATTCAGGGTTTTTCTCGGATTTCACTTTAATAGGCATGATCTGGGGGAAGGGAGGAGGGGCAGCAAGGTAGGAGAGCGCCCCGCTACTGTGGAAGCACCAACAGCCGCTGCGTTAAATGCCCAGATGATTTAAAAGTGTGTTATCTGAAGTTAGTAACATGTAACTAAACTCAGTGGTTTCAGTGAAGATGTGCGTGTGGCCCAGTGTGGTGGGGATGGACGTTTTGTCCTCCTGCAGCCCTGCACCTGGTCTGTGATGGCCCATTTGTAGGTGGGAAAAACCACGGCAACCAGGAAAATGTTTGATCTTCACACTGTCGCGGTCAAAGCTGGGTGACCTAAGCTCTGAAATAATTCAGAATATTCTCCAGCTAAGTATTTTAAGAAATGGCAAGCCAACAGAAAACGTATTGCTCCACTACCATGGTCACCGACAGCCTCTGGATTCCCTCAGTCTCCTACACGGCTTTGGTGACAGAGCAGAAACGCCCCACAGCAGGAATGGATTTTTTGTCCTTTGTCCTTTTCCTACACAGCGCTAGCATCAGCTGAACACAAAGACACACTGGATGGAAAAATATTATTCCTTTTAGACATACACACGGTAGATTTCTAATTGTGAAAGATACGTGATTTCTATTCAAATTTTAAAGACAATGAGCACAATAGTCTAATGATAGGAAGCGAGTCTAAAACTTCAAATTTAATTAATGAGCGTTTAAGTCACCCAATGGGTAACTCGAGATTGTTACAGTGAACAGAAACCCAGTAAGGATAATAACTAGTTCGCTGGACACTTATCTGACAGGCATTGTTCCAAGTGCTTTATGTGTATTAACTAATTTAATCCTCTCCACAACCCTGGGAGGTGGATGCCTATTACCACCCTCATTTACAGCCGAGGAACCGCAAGCACAGAGCTAAGGAACTTGGGGCCCAGACTTGAGCCAGGCTCTTCCCACACACCACACGGCTCTCCAAGCTCTTAATTAAACCGGGGGAAGATCTGACCCACTACGATGCTCAAGGTTTCAGGGTGGCTCAGACAGACTGTCCTGGGGCTTCGCTGCCTGGTCATAGTTTTTTCTTGGGCAAACTTTAGCCTATGAAAGTTCCTATTATACTTCAACTCCCTCAAATTCTCCTGTACAAGTTACTACTTGCAGGTCTGTCCTATGTATCCTCTGGAAAGGGTGGGTTAAGTTATCAGTCTGATATTCCGTGACCACTTCAAACAGTTCTTTGAAACCATCAACCTTCAGTGACACGTGGATGCCCCGCCATCATATAACCCGTTACAAGATGGTATCTGATATACGCGGGTCTGTCTCCGCCCGTAAAAAGGGGTCCCTACATACACCCAAGGGGCCTCCTTTTAATCCACTCCCAGCATGGATCCCTGTGGGTCGTGATAATCAGGCTCTATTGTAAAATCCAGAATTTAATGATAAAATGTCTTGTATTTGGAAAGCGGTCCACAGATGACACAACACTTTCTAACATGTTATCTCACTTGATCCCCAAGGCATCCCTGTAAGAGGAGGCAGGGATTATAGTCGCCATTTTACAGAGGAGGAAATGAAGTGAGGTTAAGCATCTTCCTGTTGGCAAAGGGCCATTGCGGCTCTTCTGCCCTGTAATCTAGCATTTTCCCCACTACACTTTCACCACCTCTCCTTTCTAGAGTGTCTTCATTTCAGGCGACAGCCACGTTTCTCCTCCTGACATTCCTGGTTACAGATGGAGAAACTGACACAAAGGACAGGACCCAAGCGCTGGTCAGCTGCGCAGAGAAGACTGAACTCAGCTCATGCATTTGGCTCACTGGTTTTCAGAGGGCAGGGCTTCATTATTTTCACAAATAGTTATCGGATGCTTATTCTGGACTACATACGACGCTAGGTGGTGCTGACTAAGGTTCGGTCTAGCGAGGAGAGAGGTAAGAGGTAAGCGCACTATTTCAGATTGTGGTCACTTCCAAGGGAATGAGCGGAGAACAGGAGAGGGCAAGGAGGCAGAAGAACCTGTTCACACAGGTGGCTAGGGAAGGCTTCTCTCAGGTGACTTTTCAAATTTGAATCTAAACGATTAAAAAACAGGCAGCCATGAGAAGAGTCAGGAGAGGAGCATTCCGCGCAGAGAGGAACAGTATTTTCAAATCCCAATCTGTGACTCATCGAGTTTCATATTCTGGGGGTCTTTAACAAGAGCTTTTGGACAATGTCTTCTCATCCTGACCTTCCTACTGTTTCCTCTGTTAAACTGTAATCTTTTGTTGAATCATGGCACTTTGGAGTCGAAAAGGGCTACGTCGTGTAGCCAGAGCCCCACATTTTAAAAATATATTCAATGGCCTTTCGGTAATACTGCCCAATGTTATGGTATAAAGAATTGGATTCAAGTATCAACGAGGACTCCATATCGCAGAATCCTTTTTCCTTTTCTGAAATCTGAATCCCACATTAACTTCCCCCTACCTTAAAACGAACTTCTGTATTTAAGCTAGTAACGTATGTTCAGAACCCCAAAACTCACCAGTTTTACCTATCTTTACACAGCATGTTTATACCGTGCGAATAATGCCAGAATGCCACAACTGGATTTCGTTTACCTGTTGAGTTATCCCGCTCAGCTTTTATAACGCATGGCCAAACAACAGCACCAAAGGATGCTACAGAAATCCTGATGATGAGGTACCCACACAAATGCATTTAGCTTAAGAGCAGATTCCCTCCATGGCGGGAGTCTGTGACATTCCAATTCCTCGAATTACCCCTGGCACCACCTTTCTCCTCCTCTGGTCACCTTTTGAAAGCAACCTCACGGTACGTAGACATTCAGGTCAGTTTCAAGCATGTTAGATTGCAGCTGTAATTTAGGTGACTTGATTTTTTTTCAAATTTTTTTATTTTGGCTGTGCCAGCTCTTAGCTGTGGCACATGGGATCTTTAGTTGCAACACGCGGGCTTCTTAGTTGCAGCATGCACACGGGATCTAGTTCCCTGACCAGGGATAGAACCCGGGCCCCCTGCATTGGGAGTGCGGAGTCTTATCCACTGGACCACCAGGGAAGTCCCAGGTGACTTGCTTTTAAAAGCTACCATTACTATTAGCAGAAAGGAAATATTATCTGGCTCCTCTGAGGAGCAGCAGTTATTTTCACACAAAAACTCAAGTCTACAGTATTATTAAATCTCACAGAAAGAGCAACTAGAATCGACTGTGAACCGAAAGTAGGAAACCCAGTGCATCATGACAGTGGTTTTCCCTATCTGCCCAAAATATGAATAATTCAGACATTTCATAACGGCCATTAAAAAAAAACAACAGATTTGCTTCCCGAACTTTATCAGCGACTGGTCCTATCCTGCTGAGCTTTAAAATGTAAAATATGCTTTCCTGCAATTATTTATCAGTCATCAACTATGTGCAAAGCTGCATAAGACAGAAGTTGTGCAAGGCAGGGTTCCTACCCTTAAGGAGTTTACAGTCTAACATCTGTTAGGTTATAAATTATTACTCCCAGACCTCTCCCACTACCAGTGAGTGGCCACAAGAACACACAGCTGAAAAGGAAACTTCTGTATGAAGTGAAGGCAATGATGAACAGTGTCTGAACTCCATGCTAAAACCCATATGTATTTCTCTTCAAATTTGCTCATATCTGGAAAAAAGCTTGATTGATAACATACTGATAACCAATCATAGTCGGCCTGTTAACAAGGAGCCGACTTCTTTTGTTTTGGTCTTAGCAAAATTTGGTCATTTTCTGAAATGAATACCAAAATGCCTTTGTTTAAGGAAAACTTCACTTACAACTATATAATTCCAGTAAGGATTAAAAAAAAGAAAAAGAAAGAAATGCAGTTGAAAAAAGAAGGCAAAACCAGATATGGTGAACTTATTTAGATGCTTCAGTCTCCTGAACAAACACATCCCCGTTGCATTCTTAACAGATTTATAAAAGCCTGAAACTTTGTAGAACACTTGTTCTCCAGAAGGGGGGGAAAAAGGCATTTTAACCTCACCTTTCTTCACCCCCGACAGTTGCCTAGAAACCAGTCCTGCCCTACCTGTGTTGCAGGTGCACCTAAAGTCACCAACACATCTCTTTTAAAGCTACAGTCTCTATTCTGATTGCACTTACGTTTATGACTAACACTCTACTCATATTTTTTTATCAGGTAAGACACTGGTTTCTTTCGAGCAATGACGAAATCTTAATATAGACTTCGCAAGCACCAATCCAGTATCAATCCTGGTAAAGGAGTCATCTAATTTGTATAAGACTATGATATACATATAAACACACACGTACACACACAAGAACTGGCCAATCAATAAGTGTTGTCGTTTCGAACACAGAATTCTACAGTTCCTTCCATCTGAGGCAGCATTTAGGACCTTCACAGCAAAGAATCACGTTCCTGGGAGGAGAGGGGGGGAGGAGGGCGCGGGGCTGCTCGGATGAATTAAGAACACCGACTGGGGATGACCGTCGTCGCCGAGACTAGGCAGAAGAACCGCGGGTCAGAACCGGCGCCGATCCCGGCCCCCCGCAGCTCCCAGGACAGAGCTTGCGGGCGCGCGGTGTGGACCAGACTAGTGCAGCCCCCAGCGGGAGGAGGAAAGACCCCGAGGCCGCCGCCAGCCCGCGGACGCAGGACCCCGGCTCGCCGCTCCCGGAGCCGCGTCCCCGGCGCCCCGGGCCGGCCCCTCCCTCCGTCTCGGGAGACTCTACACCGGGCGACCCTCTCCGCGCCCCGGGGACCCGCCCCGCGTAGTGAGCCGCCCGGAGCCCTGAGGGGCGCGGCGCCGCCCACCCCCCCCCCGCCCGCAGGCCCCTTACCCCAGCGAAGCCGCGGCTGCCCCACGGCGCCCTCCCGCGCATGTCCGTCCCGGCTGTCTCAGCGCCGCGGGCTCAGCGGCCCGGACACCGCGCAGGCGCCTCGCCGCTCGCCGGCCACCCGCTCCCACTAGCGTTTCCCACTTGCACTCGGCCGCCGTCGCCGCCTCACTATATAGCGAGTGGGCGGGGCCGTGACGTCGCCTCTCGCCGCCCCACCTCCCCCGCGCAGCCAATTCCGGGCGCAAGCCGCTTAAAGGGGCGATATCGCGGCGGAGGCGCTCGCGTGGAGTCCGGAGGCGCTCGCGTGGGGTCCGCCGGTGTCGCGCGGCCCCGCTGAGACGCAGTCTTTGTCTCCCGAGGGCCGTGTTTCTGGGCCGCCGCGGTCTGGGCGCCTCCCCTCTGCCGGATCCGGGTGGCCGCTGCCCAGCTCCGAGAACCCCCTCCCGGGAATCTTCCTCTGAAGTGTGCGGGCCGCCCGGCCTCGGCCGCGGTTCCTGCCCGACCCAAAAGCGGCACCGCGCCTCGCGCGGGGTTTCCACCGTTTCCAGCCCCAGGGAGGGTTTTGTCTTCCCCTGTCCGCGGGCCGCCGCCGCGTGGGTGGGCTGAGGGCACCGGGGGGAGGCAAGCGGAGCTTCTGCTGGGCCGGCCTGGGGTGGGGGACGCGTCTGCAGTTTGCAGCTACGCGCTCACCACGAGGCCCGCGGGCCGCGGCGTGGGAGGGACAGCGCGGGACAGGGTGGGACAGTGTGGGACATCAAGGACAGCTCAAGACAAGGAAGGACAGAGTGGGGCATCGGAACCTTGAGGGACAGCGTAGGGCAGAGTGGGACCGTGTGAGACAGCGAGGGGCAGCGAGGTCACATTGGTGAGGGCCTTTCCTGGCAGGGTGCCCGGCAACCTCACCTTTGACCACACGTTTGCCAACGGAGGCCAGGCCCTGGTGGCAGTTGACCCGGATAGGGCCGCCCACGGGCTTCCAGAAGCACCCCCTCACCCCAACACGGCGTCCGCTTGACTTCCCAACCTCGTGTTTACTTAATAGACCCAGGCAGACCTCAACATCTCTTGGCATCAGGGCAGCCACTGATGCCCAAGGACAAAACACCAGCAAGCCGGCAGGAGGAGGTTTCTCGAGGCGCCGGTGATGCAACTTAGGCTTATAGTTTAACCGTAAAATAAATAATACAAATGATAACAAACCAAGAGTAACTAAAGTAAGAAAAAAAGCAAACAGACAGAAACCCTCCAGTTTTAACTAGAAGAAATCCCCTGAATGGTACTCTATTGAGTAGAGGCCAGAGACCTCTTGCTGACCTCTTTGGTCTCCTCAGAGGCCCTTCTTGCATTTCAGCAGTAATGCCCAATAGTTAGACATTTAGCACTACCTAATTGGAGTAGTTTAACATATGGAATGAGATTCCGACCTCATTATCAGGTTAACTATTAACTTTACACTCCATGAAGTGATTTGCCTTTTCTCCCCTATTATTTACTTACATTCTTTTAAATTTAATTCAAAGGCTTAATTTTGAATTCAAGGCCTTAGGAACCCAAACTAAAAACAAAACAAAACTCTCTTTTATTTGCAAGATAAACAAACATTTAGCAGAGAGAGCTCTATCCCTCATTCTGATGGGCTCCTTCTGGACTTCAGGGCTTCTTGGGTCATTTTCATTGCTCTGCTACTTAAGAATTCAGTTATTCCATCTTTCTGTTAACTTTTCTTACTGCCATTCATGTAGTAGTATTTTAGGATGATGAAAATTAGTCACAACTAATCGCTAATTTTCTTACCAAATTAACTAGGTTTTTTATTCACAATCTATCCAGATTTTTTTTCCCCCATTTTGGTTTCATTTATGTTTACGGCTTACCCATACACTATCAGTATGGAAAAAAAGGATCAGCCTGAGAACTTGCCAGAGAACATCTTTTCAGACCTCACAGTCCAGCATTTACTGAATGGGGACCTAGCCAAGCTCAAGTTTCATCCAAAAGGCACCCTGGTTGCACGATTTCAAGTAACCACAATACAGCTGTAATTTGTGCTTTGGCCTTATTGGCATGTTTTACATTCTCCTATTCATTAAACAGTGATAATCACCAGAGCAACCATCAAACACACCCCTTCTTTAGAGAAAGAAGATCAACAGGATACTCAGTATAGGGTTGAGAGCTGTATGATGGGCTAACGTTTCGGTAAATTATCAAAAAAAAATCACAAAATCACATGAGTCATTCTTGATGAATCTGATTTTTTCTTCTGATCTATTTAAAACTTGCAAAGTAAACATCTTAAAAAATTTTTATTTAAATATAGTTGATCTATAATGTATCAATTTCAGGTGGACAGCTAAGTGATTCAGTTATACATATCTATATGAATATATATATTCTTTTTCTGTTCTCTTCCATTATGGCTTGTTACAAGATATTGAGTGTAGTTCCCTGTGCTACACAGTAGGTCCTTGTTGGTTATCTATTTTATATACACTAGTGTGTATATTTTAATCCCAAACTCCTAAATTTCCGCCCCCCCGCCCCCTGGCCCTGGAAAATAAACATCTTGATGTATTCATTTTGGGGGAAAAACCAGTTAGAGCTGATGGCTTACTGAATTTTGCTTACAATAATACTCATACAATGTGGCTTTCTCAGCTATGGATGAATTACATGAGAACACTTATACCCCACATATCTTTTATCTAAGACTCTATTAATGATAGTTTGTAATAACACTGACATGTCAATAATATTGTGGAGTATTTGCGGAACTGTTTAAAAGGAAAATGCTAAGCAACTTCAAATGAGCATTTTGTGTTTATCAAATGATCATTGCATGACTTTTAACAGATTAGAACACTAGTCTAGAGGTTTAGGGAAAAAATACCCTCTTTGTACTGAATCTAGCATGTTTTAAATTATCTCCAGTAAGGAAGAAAGTTAAAGTCAGACAATGTTTTTTTTTACATCTCCCCAATTCATCTAATTTTGAGGCCACCTCCCAAGGAATTTATATTGGCTGATTGTTATTTAATATTAAAAAACCCTAAATGTAACATTTAAAATGTTAGACTTACTTCACATTGACCCAGATTGTCACTTTGCACTTGCCCTTCTTTCAGAGTAAGAAGAAGCTGTACTTGGAGTGAGAACAGGGGGAGGTTCTGGCTCAGAAACCTTAGGATCACAGTCTCTGCTTTCCTAAGGACATTGTTTCTTTCTGTCCTCCCCCAGTATCCCTGCAAGTCATGTGTAAGCACACATGTGCTGGACAGGGCCTTATGACACTTCCAAATTTCTATTTGGATATTATGCGAATACTGTAGAAGAGGATCGCAACTTAGTGTTTATTCATCTTGATTATAGATGTTTTTGTGTTTGGGCTCTGTTTATAGAGACATATTTTAAAGTGAGACACTTTCTGCATTACTCTCTTAGTCCTAGAGCCTTTTCTATTCACAGTATATGTAGTTATGCACTTTAAAAAAAACCAATTTATAGATGTGTGCAATAAAAAAATACATGAGAATGGAAGAATTGCATTTCACAAAGATCATTTGTTTAGTTGTCACTTTATGTTTTGGAGACATCTGGGCATACACACACACACACACACACACACACACACACACACATATTTACACAGTATTTCCAATAAACTTTGTGGATTACTTTAAACTCTCCCACTGATATGAGCCGAGATTCACCCATGGGAATTGCCTCATCAAATCAAAGTCCCCATGGAGCTTTCAAATTTAGCAGCCATTTGAAAAGTTGCACAGAAAAAGATTTCTTTACAACTTCCATTTTCCCCAGGGATATTAATTAGGGATATTACTCCCCCTTCTTAGCTTTTCTCCTAAAAAAAAAAAACACACAGAAAAGAAAGAAAAAAATACATGCAGTACGCTCAGCCCGGGAAAAGACTGAAGAGGCTGGGTTTTTTTTTTTTTTTTTTTTTTTTTGCGGTACGCGGGCCTCTCACTGTTGCGGCCCCTCCCGTTGCGGAGCACAAGCTCCGGACGCGCAAGCTCAGCGGCCATGGCTCAGCGGCTATGGCTCACGGGCCCAGCCGCTCCTCGGCATGTGGGATCCTCCCGGACCGGGGCACGAACCCGCATCCCCTGCATCAGCAGGCAGACTCTCAACCACTGCGCCACCAGGGAAGCCCCAAGAGGCTGGTTTTAACTTATCCATCTACTAGTTTAAATGTCAGGGCCAGGGCTTACCTGATTTTGCTTAGTATGAGTTTTGCAGGGCTATTTGTATTTTTTGTTTTTAACTGAGCCACTTTTTCATTTACTTAATGCTCCCTTAACCAACATTTGATGCTATTGGCTGTTAATATATTTCTAGTTTTATCCCATTTCTAGAACTTACAACCTTTAGAAATTTTTTAGTGTCCTATAGATACGCTAATTTAATATATAGATGTTTACGAGACAATTTTTTCAAATTTCTTGGAAACAGTAATCTGATTTTTATCTTCAGATTTTAACATGACATTTTCTTCCAAGTAAATGCTGTATTTCCCACTAGCTGGCCAGTAGGGTGTGCTCTAGTCCCTTGTCAAATTAATTAATTAATTAAAAATATTAATGTCCACTCTTCATTAAGAGATTTCAGAAATATATGTCACTCCTTCATTGCCGTTGACACAGATGAGGTATGTTTACATAGACACAAGCGAATAGTTCAGCAAACACAACACATATGGAAAGTTAAATTGTTATATTAAAACAAGAAAACAGAGATGCTTCTTTCTTTGGATTTAGTTCTAAAATAACTTGGTATCATTCTACCAAATTGGTCCCTTGGTAGCAGATATTTTCTTTTCTTCCGGATAAAAGAAGAAGAAGGAAAATGGTGTAGGGATGAAGAGCTTAGGGTCTGCACTCAGAGGATTTGGGTTTGAATCCAGTTCTATCACTAGCTGTATGACTCAGGCACGCTCCTCACCTCTCAACACCTAGTGAGCTGGGGATAACAGTACGTCCTACTCCATAGGGTAGATAAATGATATTGTGTACATAGAAGTATTTAGATCACAACCTGGCTCCAATCAGGATTCAATAAATGTTAGCTGTTTTTTAAATCAATTGTTATTCTCATTGTTAGTGTTGTTATGTATTCTTTTTCTCTCTTTTTTTTTTTTTGACCAAGAGGTACGGCTTGTAGGATCTTAGTTCCCTGACTAGGGATTGAACCTGGGGCCCACAGAAGTGAAAGCATGGAGTCCTAACCCCTGGATCGCCACGGAATCACCTGTTATATATTCTTTGAGTTTTTGAACACCTTTCAGTCTAAGATTCCAAAATTCTCTATTGCTTATTAGTATACATGATTTAATTTATCCAGGAGGTTGTTTTGTTAAATTCCAGGAGCATAAATGATTCATAAGATAAAATGTTTTACTTTCTTTGCAGTATTTCCACTTAAGAGGCTATAAAACCTTAAGCCAAAGAAAGGGATCTGTCATAATGAAATTTCAGGCATCAGCCTTTCTTGGAGAGATAAGCTACAGGCAGGGAGAATCTTCCTAGTGACTCTGAAGGGAAGATAACAAGTGGTCATAAGTCTAGGAACATTTACTTGTAAGCCCATACTTATCAACATCCATAGGCATGTTTCCTTTAGAAAAAACTAGGTTTGGTTTGTCCATAAACTTCAAGTCCCTACAGAACTTTTTTTTTTTTTTTTTTTTTTTTCGGTACGCGGGCCTCTCACTGTTGTGGCCTCTCCCGCTGCGGAGCACAGGCTCCAGACGTGCAGGCTCAGCGGCCATGGCTCACGGGCCCAGCTGCTCCATGGCATGTGGGATCTTCCCGGACCAGGGCACGAACCCATGTCCCCTGCATCAGCAGGCGGACTCTCAACCACTGCGCCACCAGGGAAGCCCCCTACAGAACTTTTTAATATGAACAGCTTTACCATCTTCTCTGGAATGCAAAGGTAATGGGATATACCCAGTGACTAGATGCTGTA